>NW_007734679.1:55464-79749 GCF_000696425.1 Galeopterus variegatus | reverse complement strand
GAGAGAGAGAGAGAGAGAGAGAGTGTGTGTTTGTGTGTGTGTGTGTGTGTGTGTGTGTTTGGGGGGGGGAGAATGTAAAAGATATAAATGTAACATAAAGACACAGTAGATAGGAATAAAGGGAAATATTTCTGAAGTAGATATATTTCTTTGTTGACTATAGGGACATGGGCCTCATGTGGTGCCCAAGATATATAACAAGATATACAAGAAGTCTAGAAGATTCAGTAGAAGCAAAGTTTACTGAAACAATTTAAGTTACTGTGTAATATTTCATCCCCTCTTCACATGTGTCACATAGAGAGAGATAGGGGAGGTTGATACTGGGAAGTAATCTAAACCCAGAGTTTGGAGGTAGTCCTTTTCTCTGAGCTTATGAAATTCCATTATCCACCTTGGTTCTGGCGTGCTGCAGGATTTTCCCACTTCTGTGTTCATGTTTGGTGAGGGCCGAGGAGCCTGGTTTTGGACTTGAGACCTCAGTACTCCTCTCCACAGCTTCTCTTCTATCTAGGCTTCTGTTCAAGATTCCTTTCAGAAACTTGTCTCACATTCAACGTGTACAAACACAGAAAATCATTTCCAAATTAGTGTGTGTGTGTGTGTGTGTGTGCGTGTGTGTGCCTGTCAGTCACTAAGGCCATGTTTTCAATCTTTGGATAAAATTGGAAATTGGGAGTAGATGTGTCTGTTAGGAAAGTAGTCTTAGTCACATTTTTCCCTCCAAAAAATACCGAAGGTATAAGAGGGAGGATAGCAATATTTGAATTGAAGAAATAGACAATTATTGCTTGAGAAGAGATATTAGGAATAAAATTAGAGGACTGATTAAATAAAAACATATTGTGATATTTATGAAAAAATTATTAGTAGGTCTAATTTCCTGTAAGTTCTTAAAGTGAGAAAAACAAGAAAACACCATAGATAAAAGAGAAAAGAATATGGATAAGCAAATAGTGGGACAGGAAACCCAAATGGGCAATAAATCAATGCAAAGGTGCTAAACTACCCTACCTATCCAAGAAATGTAAAATAAAGAATAATACTTCTAATCTTACAGTTTGGAAAATATTAAAATTGAGTTAAGATTTACTGCTGGAAGAGAGAGAGAGAGTTGGTTTCATGTATTGCTGGTACAAAAATTATTTGTAAAAGCCTTTTAGTAAAACAATTTGATAAAAAATGTACTTTGACGTAATCAACTTAGTTTTGACAATGCATCAAATAGAAAACTTTTAGTAAGTAATAGTAGTTAAAAAATACGCCAACTATTTTGGAACTTGTAATGGCAAAATGTTGGAAATATCCTAAATTTCTTTTACTGGGAGAATTATGGAATAAAGTATTGCACACTCACACATAGGAGATATAGGCAGTTATAGAAAGAGTATTCTAGATCTATAGCAGTTATCTTAGCAATAATTCTGACATGAAGTCCCAAGAGTCCAAAAACCAGAGAATAAAATATAAAATGATACCATCTTTGTGAAACATTCTGTACACACACACATATATATGTGTTTATGTTCATTTGCCTATGAGGGAAATTTATGAAAAAATGAACATTAGGTCATTAACTTTTTTTCTCTTTTTTTGGTGGTGGTGGTTAGGAATGGAGATGGTATATATGATTTGATTGATACTTCCTCTAAAAAACTTTTTAATAAAGAGAGAGAAAAAAGAAGTTGTTGCTATGGGTCAAATGTGTCCTCCAAAAGTTCCTCTTTTGGGAACTTGATGTCCATTGTAACGGTGTTAAGAGCGTGGGAAATCCGAATATGGCATTTGAAAGCTGGGGCCTTTGAGAGGTGATGGGATTGTGAGGACTGTGCCCTCATGAATGGATGTTGCTCAATTCACGGAGTAATGGGCATGGTTCTGATGGCTCTCTCAGGAGAGCGAGTGAGAAGTTTAGTTCTCCTGCTCAGGCCATTCTCGCCGTGTGACACCCTGCATCATTGTAGAGAGTCACCACCAAGAAGAAGGCCCTCACCAGATGTGTTCCCTGGACCTTGGATTTCCCAGCCTCCAAAACTATAAGAGTTGTCCAAAATGAAAATGTCATGTATAATATAGTTTAAGTAAAAATTTCATATGTATGTGCACATATACATAAAAATGTATTTAAATGATTAGTATAAAAATAATGCTGAACTTCCATGTGTAATTTCTGGTGAAACAACATACTGTACCCCACAAATATGGACAAGTAAAGGTTAAAATAAAACTAAAACATTCTGATGATTTTCATTTCCTTTTGTATTCATACTTCCATTTGAATTTTATGATGATAATGTATTATACATGAGTCAGGAAACTATAGCTGTTTTAATTGATGAAAACAATCAAAGCACCAGAACTGAAGAGACCTGGATTCAAAGTTTTACTTAAAATTTTTTTCTTTTTCTTTATATATTTATTTATTGAAACAATTGATTGTATATATCTGTGGGGTACAGAGTTACATATTGATGCCTGTGTGCAATATGTGATGCTCACATGAGAATAATTGGTATACTCAATATTACACAATGTAATTGTTTTTCATGGCCTTTCATCGATTCCTCCCTTACTCCCCCTTCCCCTTTTCCCACATCTGGTAACCTCAGTTGTGGTTCTCTACTTTTGAAAGTTCAATGTACAAAATTTGACTTTTGAAGAGATCGAACCATATTATTTTAACTTCC
The DNA here is from genome assembly GCF_000696425.1 of Galeopterus variegatus. Taxonomy (NCBI): domain Eukaryota; kingdom Metazoa; phylum Chordata; class Mammalia; order Dermoptera; family Cynocephalidae; genus Galeopterus; species Galeopterus variegatus. The sequence goes on along the minus strand of NW_007734679.1, from coordinate 77,062 downwards.
TATTCTCTTAGTAAGACTATACTATAGTCTGGGTTACCATTGATTTAATAACCAGGGTAACTTTTCTTGATATTGGGATATTGGGATATTGAAAAAATTCTTCAAGATGAAATGTTGCCACCATCAAATGAGGTTTCTGTCCATTTCCAGATATAGAGATAATATAATCTTTGACTTGAAATCACCTCGTCCAATTTCTCTTCTGTCTTATTTGAAATCCTACTACAGTATCCTTGCCAAGTAGTTATTGAGTTTCTGCTGACATACATCAGTGATAGGCAGTTCACTACCTCCCAAGGTTGGCCCGCACCATTTTTTGTCTGGTTCTGACTACAGGAAATGAATTGCTAGTTTCTGAGGGCCTTCTAGCTCTGAGGTTCGTATGATTATGGTGGTTTTATTGTATTGTGGGGCAACACTACTTAACATGGCCTGTGGACCTGATGCGTCTGGATCAGATCAGAGTACCTGTGACAGATGCAGTTCCCTAAGCCTCTCCCCAGGTCTGTGAGGCCACCAGTCATTAGTGTCCCTCTTCATATTTCTATTTTTTAAATGTATTTATTTTTGATTATAAATAATTATGGGCTACAGAGTTGACTGTCAGTATTTGGGTACAGCATGTGATGATCAAATCTATATTCTTAGCATGTTCATCATTACAAATCATAATTACTCTTTGTGTCCCTTACCCAATTACTCCTTAACCCCCATCTCTCCCCCTTTCCCACCTCTAGTATAGGTCTTTTCTCTCCTTTTGAAAATTGAGCGTTTTATTGTCAGGTCTCTCTCTCTCTCTCTCTCGCTCTCTCTCTCACACACACACACACACAGACACACTCTCTCTCTTTCTTTTTCATACTTTCTTAGCTCCCACTTACGAGTGAGGACAGATGGTATTTCCCTTTTTGTGCCTGCCTTATTTCACTTAACATAATTTTCTCCAAGCTCATCCATCTTGCTGCAAATGGCAAAATTTCATTCTTTTTTTATGGCAGAGCAGTAGTCCATTATATTCATATACCACAATTTTCTTATCCAGTCACCTGTCCACGGGCATATAGGTTGGTGCCACCTCTTGGCTATTCTAAATATGGCTGCAATAAAATAGGAGTGTAGGTATCCCTTTGACGTGATGATTTTCATTCCTTTGGGTACATACCCAGAAGTGAGTTTGCTGGATTGTATGGTAGTTCTATTTGTAGTTGTTTGAGAAACCTCCGTACTATTTTCCATAATGGCTGTGCTAATTTACAGTCCCACCAGCAGTGTAGAAGAGTTCTCCTTTCCCCACATCCTCACCAGCATTTGTTATTCTCACTCTTTTTGATAATAACGAGTCTAACTGGGGTGAGACGATGATATCTCAGTGTGGTTTTGATTTGCATCTCCCTGATGATTAGTGAAGGTGAGCATTTTTTCATGTACCTTTTGGCTGTTTGTACATCTTTCTTTGAAAAATATCTACTAAGCTCCTTTGCCCATTTTTTAATAGGATTATTTGGGATTTTTTACTGTTAAGTTGTTTGAGTTCCTTGTATGTTCCAATATTAATCCCTTGTCAGATGTATAGATTGCAAATATTCTCTCCCATTCTGTAGATTGTCTTTTTTTCTCTGTTAATTGTTTCTTTTGCCCTGTTGAAGATTTTTAATTTGACATAACCTCATTTGTTTATTTTCTTTTGTTGCTTCTGCTTTTGGGGTCTTATTTACAAATTCTTTGCCTAGACCTACATCTCAAAGTGTTTCCCCTTTGCTTTCATTTATAAAGTTTATAGTTTCAGGTCTGATACTTAAGCCTTTTATCCATTTTGAGTTAATTTTGGTATATGGTGAGAGATATGGGTGTAGTTTCATTCTGCTACACATGGATATCCAGTTTTCCCAGCACCATTGACCAAAAAGGCAGTCCTTTCCCCAATGATTGTTCTTGGTGCCTTTGTCAAAGATCAGTTGGCTGTAAGTACTTGGGCTGATTTCTGGGTTCTTCATTCTGTTCCATTGATCAGAGTGTCTGTTTTTATGCCAGTATCATGCTGTTTTGGTTACTATAGCTTTGTAGTATAGTCTGAAGTCAGGTGGTATAACGTCTCTTGTTTTTCGTTTTTTTTCTTTCTTTCTGTTCAGGACAGCTTTGGCTACTCAGGGTCTTTTATTGTTCCATGTGAATGTTAGGATTGTTTTTTCCTATTTCTGTGAAGAATGTCAATGGTATTTTGCTGGGGATTGCATTGAATCTGTAGATTGCTTTGGGTAAAACAGACATTTTCACAATGTTAAATTTTCCAATACATGAACAAGGAATGTCTTTCCATCTTTTGGTGTCCTCTTTAATTTCTTTTAGCAGAGATTTGTAGTTCCTCTTCATATTTCTGTAGGGTGTAGATGGTGACCTCCTCTAACCCACAGATTGGCTGTGACGTTCATCTGTGCGGTTTAACCTGAATGAGCATGGTGGGATAGTGCAGGAGGGACAGAGTAGTATTTCCTTCAGATTCAGAGCTCCTAAGATGACCATGCCCTTTCTTTTGCTTGGATTGTTATATCCTGTTTCTACATTTGGTGGCTGAGTTCAGGACCCAGCCCTGCTTTTCTTTACTCTGGCTTCACCCTTCTAAGAGTAGTTCCAGACTCCTTCCTGGGATATTAGGAAGGTAGCACATGCTCTCAGTGCTTCTCTGCAAGTGCTGGTTTTAACAGTTGACTGGAGAGAAATCTCTCTTTTGACTAATGTTTTATGCAATTGTTGTTTAGCACCACAAAAATGAACCCAGGTTTCATTTTTATGCCATTCTCTTTTGACCTATGCAAATATATGCAGTTCCAGATTGATTCTGATGATGCAACTAAGTCCTGAGGGCCAACATTTATAAAGAATCACTAAATTACTCATTGACTGTTTTCAAATAATTTAATTTCCTTACCTGGTCAAGGGTAATGATATCATTATCTTAATTTGCCAGGAAGAATGGCAGCAAGATGCTGATGAGATCCTGAGCAAGACCCAGTACGTAATGTGGAACAGCTCAGGACAATTCCTATCCTATGACTTTCCACCATTGACACAGTCCAGCCAATGTACAGACAAAGTTCCAGGAAATGGAATTTTGAAAAGCATATACCTCTTCTTAGGTAAACTTGGAGGCCAGATGACATAGGAGACAACTTCAGTTGTTTATGCCTGAAGAGGAGATGTGATTTTATTAGATGGGAAAGCACAAAATAGAGGAATTTTAAGTGGCTGGCTGGTAGGCTTAGTTGGTTAGAACATGGTGCTGATAATACCAAGTTGCAGGGTTCTATCCCTGTACCAGCCGGCTGCCAAAAAAAAAATAAAATAAAATAAAACAAAATAAAAAGAGGAATTTTCAGAACTCATTTTTCTGTTCAGATTTAAATTTATCATGTCAATCAGATTGTTAAAAAGGGACCTACTACTATAATTTAGTTAGTAATAAAATATAAACTCTCTAGCTTGATCAAACCACAGAAAACCTCATTTAGCAAGCTTGGTGATTTGTTCTGGCCTAAATTTAACATGAAATGTTTTGAGCTTTAATAGACTGCATGTTTCAGTTTGAATTATCTAGATATAAATATTTTCAGGAACATTTAAGAGAATCTTTACAGATACTTGTGAAAAAATTTCCATATGTCTTTAATGTAATTGATTGGCTTTGTGTAGAGACTGGTGATATTTGAAAATTTTGAAGACTTATGGAGATGTATAGTATCTGAGTAGAGATTAAATCAAAAGTTTTGGAAGAAAAAAAATGAAAATGCAAAAAGAAAGATTTCATGGTCCCTAGAGTAATTAATGTGATTTGTTTAAAAAGACCACTTAAAGTATTAATATAAGATATGTCAGCAAGAAATTTTTGCTCAGATGCACCTCTTGGACTCTTGAGCACATTAAATAATCCAGAGTAAAAGAACATCACCACAGTGAGGTCTAGCCCAAGATCGTGAAGGGGAGTCAGGTGATGAATACACTAGTTTTAAACAGTACTGGCAAAAGAGTTTATGGGATTTATGGAATAGTAGATATCATAATTTTGGCAGCAGGATGCCTAACTTTTTTTTTTTTTTTTTAACAGAGAAACACCTAGTGAAAATTACTTGGGTTACAATTAGGAACACATAAATATTTAGGCCACACTCAAGGTAATGCAGAAAAGATAAGCTGGAACATTTTGAAGAGTTGAGTCACTAGACTGAATTTTTGTCAGTGTGTAACATGTAGCTTGTGTCTATTGCAGGCCTGTGAGGCTCATCTGTGTTGCAAGGGATTGCTCACAGGAATTGTGTAGGGCCCCTTTATTATAGGCCTTACTGGCTGCATAATAGTGGTAAAATTCCCTTCCTAGGCATACACCACCTTCTCATCCAGGGGGAGGGGAGGGGCTGTGGCATAATTGGGCAGGGCATGTCAGCCTAGGAACAGGCAGGAAAGGAACAGATTGTACCTCCTGACCCATCCACGGAAAATGAAAGGAGAGGACTGAATTAGTCTATTCACTGGTGAGAAGGTGTTGATTTTGGAAGTGGGGTATGGTAGGAGCCTATAGCAAAGGTAACAGAAGTACAACTATTAAAATTTGTCCCAGGCACAAAAGGAGGCTTTGAGTCAGGTTCGAAGCCATTTTCATCTGCAAAGCCGATGATTTAACAATTATTTTGCTCTTCTTTCTTTTTTTTTTTTTTTTTTTTCTGTCCTTTATGAGACTGGCCGCACCACGCTCCACCAGTGAGCGCACCTGCCACCCCTATGTAGGATCCCAACCCGTGGCGGGAGGGCTGCTGCGCTCCCAGCACCACACTCACCCGAGTGTGCCACGGGCTCGGCCCAATTTTGCTCTTCTGAGAAACTTTTCTGGCCTTGCTTGGGGAACCTGGTTGGCTCATTCTACTAAAGCAGCAGTTGTAAATAGCAGCAAGTATGAGCAAGATGAGACACGACAGGCAGGGCCAGAGGCATAATTCGGAGTCCTGAAGGTGTCACAGCCAGGATTCAGTTTGCATTGGCAACCTTTGTAAGACAGTGGAGGTTGGGCCAATGAAAGAGAAGTCCTCGGTGACATAACACAGTCTAATTATCCTAACAGGACCCACTAGCATCTAGACATGCAGCACTTCAATTATCTAAAGTACAGTCTGACTTACTCATAATAAAGTAACATAAAGATGACCAGAGGTATGAGTCCTTATAAATCCTCAATTACCTCCCATAGGTACACAAATGAAACAAAAGCCTCTTATTAAAATATATTTGAGATTAATGTGAAAAAGAAATTATAGCCACTTGGATTTTATCTCTTCTATTCTCTAATTGACTTTCCATTCACTTGTTCCTTCATTGTTTTGTTTATCATATATTAAGCATCTACTATGTAGTAAATAATGTACTATGCAATAGGGATACAAAAATAAATATCAACGAATAAAGCCCGGATGATAGAAGAGTCATACAAGTAAATCGAGGTCCAAACTTCCCAGATTCCTTGGGGCAGAATTGGACTTCTGTAAGTGAATCCTTGTATAGGTGGAAATTGGGGAATTGGTCACCCTGACACCTCTGTCTGGGTCCTTGCAGGGTTTACAGCACGGGCGGAGATGGATTCTTTATATATGTCGGTGGCTGGTTGGAGAGGGGATCCAAACCCTTGATCTCGGTGTTATCACAGCACTCTGTAATCAACTGAGCTAACCAGACAGCATGAGATGGAGTCTTTGAGGTTGCTTTGTTTTGGGGAATAGACCCCTCCGACGTCACCCATGAGGGCCCTCATCTTGGCTACTGTCTTCATGACCAAATGCTTTCTGGGAGATGTCCTCTTGTCACATCTGAGAATTTGTCTAACGGCAGCCTTTGTGACAAATGACTCCAAGTCTGGAGCTGCAGCAGGGAAGACAGTCATATCTATAGTGTTCCCTTAGAAACATCTCTCCTGCATCTATATTTAATATATATTTTTTAGCTTCTATTCTTTGTTTATGCTTTTTTTCTTAGTAATTGATCATCTTTGCGAAAAATGTCTATTGTATAAATAATTTCAAAGAACTGGGTTTTGTTAGTTATCTCTGATATCTTTTTCATTATTTATGCATTTATCTTTATTATTTCCTACCTTCTACTAACTTAGATTTAGTATTGTATTTATTCCCCAGCTTCTTGATTTGCCTGGGTGTTTTATATGATTTTTTAAGTTTCCAATACATTTAAGGCTATAAATTTCCCTCTGAGTATCACTTGAGCTGTATCACACAGTCAGTGTTAAATAGCTTTATGTGTATTGCTTGAACTCTTTACAAGTTGAATATATTACTCTATTACATATCCTATTAATGTTTTCCATATATATCCCCAAATAAGGGGGTGTAAAATTATTTTTGAGAAGATTGTGAAAAGGTTGAGAGGGATAGAATGTCATTTGGAGGAGATCTCAGGGTCCAGGGGCATTTTGTCTTGTTTTGTTTCATTTTTGTCATCAGTTGTAGAAGGGACTTAATCATATTCAAATACTGTTGACAGAGTTGGGTTTAATGCAGTAATGCAAAGAAGGTTAACACTATAAGATCAATCAATATAATTGACAATGTGTAACAGTCAGGAAAATAGAAATCCCTCTGAACATTTAATACAGAGGGAATATAATGCAGGGGACGGGTTTCATAAGTGTAGGAGAAGCCAAACATGGGAGAAGTGGAGAACCCAGTAATTAGCAACATGAAGTAGTAAATCCCACCTCTAGGCTGAGAGGAGAGGATGTTACTGGAGCCTATGTGTTGAGTTCGACATGATCTGAAGTCATGGTGGGCCAACGTGATGGTGGCTCAAGGAAATATGTGATGGAGCCAAAGAAAATATGTAGTCACTGAAGGAGAAGCCACCTGATGCACAGGAAGAATGAGAAAAATTCTGGCTACTCTGTCCTCCTGGTTTTATGTCCTGTGGGTCCCTCCAGTTCGCTGAACCTAAATGGCCTCTAAATGTTGGTGAGCTTAAAAATTGTAGCCTGCAGGGGTCAATCCCTGTATACCAGAGAGCAGAGCAGAAGAATGAGTGATGGGTCTGTGGGCAAAAAGTTCTAAAACTTGCTAACTACATTAATATATTTTGTGAGAAAAATCATATCTCAATTAATCTTAAATGTATTTAATAAAAATTAACATACCTTAGTAGTGAAAGAAATGTTTGTCCCAAAGTATAAAATGTAGTGCTATGAGTCCATACTGATATAAATAAATGACTGAATAAATAAAGAAAAGGAGAAGAGTAGACAAATCTCCTGTGCGAAAGAATTGCTGACTATTTATGCAGTACTCTCTACTCCTCAAGTGTGGGCTGTGTATTAGTGACGTTCTTCCAGTGAGGATTGCGGGAAAAGGGTAACTTTACAGTAGGGAAGCCTGAAAAACACCACCCGGGGGAGGTGGTCAAGATTAACATCAACAGTGGTAAGGCACTGTTGGTAGTATATGTCCTTAATACCATGCCATGAGAATAGCACTTTACCTCTGTGGTCTTCCCATCCCAATATTCGTAATCCCAGTCTAATCACGACATCATCATCAGAAAAATTCCAAAAGAGGGTCATCCTACAATATGCCTGACTAGTATGGCACTCTTCAAAACTGTCAAGATCATCACAAACAAGGAATGCCTGAGAAACTGTCACAGCCAAGAGAGGAGCCTAAGGAGGCATAATGGGTAAATCTTGTGTGAAATGCTGGGTAGAATCCTGCAACAGAAAAAGGATATTAGATAAAAATGAAGGGAAATCTGAAGAAAGTTTGGATTTTTGATAATAACATTATATTAGTATTGGTTTATTAGGTGTGACAATTGTGCCATACTAAGATGTTAATAACAGGGGAGATTGAGTGAGACACCTGCACCCAATCTGTACTCTCTGTGTAATTTTTCTGTAAATCTAAAATTACTCTAAAAGAAGTTTATTAAAAATGGAAAAAAGAAAATTGAGCCAACTAGATGAAGAATATGTATGAAAAACCTAAAGCAAACCTTACCCATATATGGGGAAAAGTTGAAAGCTTTACTGTGAAATTGGGCATTGTATTCCTGCCATCACCATTTTTATTCAACATTTTCGTGTAATGACTATGCAGTGCAGTAACAGGAAGCAGCAGAAGAAATAAGAGACATGAATCAGAAAATTGTTAAAAAGGTCCAAGATTAACAGATGATTAGACTATGTGTGAAAAAAATCCGAAAGAAATGAAGTTAAACTGTTCGATCAATAAAAGTGTTTATGAAGGTTGCTAAGGGTAACATCAATATACAAAATTAAACTTTCTTTCCGTAGCAACAAACACTATGAAGTAAAAATGGAAGTAACCAAAATGCAACTTGTAAAATATTACACAAAATATCAAATATCTAAGATTAAATATAGCCAAAGAACGTTTAAAAACTTTGAAGAAAAAATATTAGAATACTATTTAGAGAAATAAATGAACGCCTACACGAATATAAAATATAACATGATCATGGATATAAAGATTTAATATTGTAAACATGTTAATTATGCCTACATTAATCTACAGATTGACTGCAATCTAAATAAAAAGTACAAATGGCTTTCTGGGTGAATGTGTGTGTGTGTTTATGTTCATGTGTTTGTGAAAGATTCTAACAGCTAAATTGACATTCAATAGGCAAAGCATAGGCTCTTGAGGTTACAGAAGATAAGAGGTGACACCCTAGCAGGTGAGTAAGAATTATTGAAATGCTATAGGAATGAAGTCTGTGGTATGGGTAGAGTGATTGATAAGCAGACCAAAAGAACTAAATGGAGTACTGAATGAGTACTGAATGGACCCTTGATTGATAAGCAGACCAAAAGAACTAAATGGAGTACTGAATGGACCCTTGATTTATGAAAAAAGGTGCAACTGCAGAGCAATGGGGAAAGGACAGTCATTTTAATAAATCATAGTGAAACAACTGTGTCTCTAAATAGAATAGAAAATGCAACTGGAACCCTCCTGACGCTATAGAAAAGCTAATTGCAGAGGAATTAAAGACCTAGTTTTCAAATTGTTGTAAAAATATCACCCATACATGAAATTATGTAGAATAGTAAAATGAACCTTCATATATTTCTGTCATCTAGAGAGCTAGCAGCATGGGTCAAGTAGGGCATTGATAATGCTGGATGGGAAAGGACAGAAGGAGGCTGGGGACGCTGGTCAGGTCAGTATCAAAAAGGATGCAGATGATACGAGTGGGGGAACAAGAGGAGGTGGCAGCTCCTTCTGCCCTTTGTCTCCAATGCAGATTGCCTTGCCACCTTCATGGGCCTTTCTTTTCAAAGAGCACAATCGAGAATGTGGAGGTGGCTTGGGAGAAAGCTACATGGATCGATGATCTGTTGATTCCACCTCCCACAGCATCCAGTGCTGAAATCTGGAGCCCTGGAGCTTCAAGAAGTATGGCCTGACAGCACGATTCAGAGACTCGTGACAAGGGATGTTGGGCTGACACTCTGAAAAGTCCCAGGAGGACTTTACCCACCTGGAGGCAGTGCCAGGTTATCCACATGTGACAGGAGCGGGGTCCTACCTCCGTCCTCACCAGGATGTGAGCTCTTGATGGGAGGAAGGATTTCAGGGTTTTTGCTTCCTTCATTTTATGCTCACTTCGAGGTGTCCTGCAGATCCTGCCCTTTTGTGGGAAACCCTCTCTAGGGATCCCGACTACGGGGACTTGGAGTCCTTAACGCTGATGGGAGGACAGGTTTCAGGGTTTTTGCTTCCTTCATTTTATGCTCACTTCAAGGTGTCCTGCAGATCCTGCCCTTTTGTGAGAAACCCTCTCTGGGGATCCCCACTATTGGGACTTGGAGTACTTAACGGAGCAAAGGAAGGGGTCTCTCCTGAGGTCAGAGGTACTCTAAAGGTAGAGAGGATAGGTATCATGGGATGACCCTGAGCTAATTTCACAATGGGAGGGGGCCTCCAGGGACAGCAGTGCATGGGCTTCTTCACCAGCACATCAGCTACCACCAGTCTGGGCAGGATATGTCATGGAAGTCTTAAAGAAGACCCTTCACCATTAAAATGGGATTTGGAGTTCCTAGTTGGAAAGGCTTCAGGTCAGCAGTCAGTCTCGGAATGAGAATTGGGTCACCCAAACTGGAACTCCAGCTGATGGGCTGAGAAGGCTCTGCAGGAAGGAAGAACGCCATCTTGATTATCACATCTGCCCATGGATAGTTGCTGGCCCAGATCAATGTCTGCCCCAACCTCAGCTCCTCCTACTTCCTCTCAGCTGTCCTCTCTCTCTCTCTCTCTCTCTCTCTCTCTCTCTCTCTCTCTCTCTCTCTCTCTCTCTCTCTCTCTCTCTCTGTCTCTATCTTTTTTTTTCACATTTACAAGTTGGATTATATTATATTTCACTTTATTTTATTTAAATTTTTTAAATTTATTATTAGCATATTCATTCTAACAAATCGTTATATTTCTTTATGCCATTTTTTGGCTAAGATCAAAGTGTAGTGCCCTCACTCTTGACAGTGCCCTCACGGAATTCAGGAACCTCAAGATTCCACAAGTGGTTGAATTGTGGTTTTGTCAGAGATTTCACTGGATGTTTGGGTCATCTCCACATCTACCCTGCCCAGGAACAACTCAGCTGTTGTGGAGGTTGGTTTCTTCCTCAGCCTTGGCTATCAGTGTCTCGGGTGCAGTTAGCCTCTCTCGTAGTCAGAATGAGGTACACAATGTCAGCGGTGAAGGTGGAAAATCTTGGGTGTTTATTTCACAGTGGTTCCTCTTTGCCTCCCCCGGCCAGATCCACAAGGAGATCTTTCTCAGATCTTCATTATGACAATCAATTTGGGTTTCTGGAGGTAAGGCCCACGAACTTTCCTCTAAAGCCTGCAGCCGTAGGTAGCTTATTACTCTCACAGTACCCCACACTCAACGTTCAGAAATTCATCAGAATTACCAGTTAGATATTCTTACCAGTTTATGGCTCCAGCAGCTTTTGCTCCAGGTAAACAGTTCTTTCCTATGGCTCTTTCTATGCACCTGTCTCTACATTTTGGGTTGGTGGTTTGCCCTAAAATCTCAGTTCTCGGATGGGTGTAAGAAAAGTAGTTAATTTTTCAGTTTGTCAAGCATTTTCTTGTTATAAGAATGGGAGTGTGGACAACCGTATAGTTTCTTGGACTGCTTAGGTATTACATATATGTTATAAGTATACATATAATATACATATTATGTATGCATATATGTATATATAAAATATCAGTCTATTGTGGTTGACATATTACCAGTTTACCTACATTCATGTCTTTTTACCCTTCCCAATTTATGTCTTGATTGTCTTAAATATTTCTTATATATACATTTAAATCTACATCAGTGTGATAATTTTTGCTTACCTGTCAAGCATGACTTAGAAAAGTCAAGGGGAGTGAGAAAGTCTATTGTATTCACCCACATTTTTGCTTACTATATTCTTTTTTCCTTCTTGATGATCCAGTTCTCCATTAACCCTTTCATAATTTTTATTTTTCTGTTCAGGGAACTTCCTTTTCCTTCATCAGAAAATGTGTTGATTTCCCATTCATCCTGAAGGATATTTTTCCTAAATATAAGATTCTTTGTTGACTCTTCTTTCCTTTTAGTGCTTGAGAGATGTGCATTTTTCCTTTTGGACTTTGTGATTTCTGTTGGAAAAATCCCACTGTCATTTGAATTGTTTTCCCTCTGTATTAGTCTGTAATGTGCAAAGAAACAACGTTTATTGCTTATAGTTTCAGAAGCTGGGAAGTCCAACGTGCAGGGAACACTTCTGGTGAGGGCATTCTTTGGTGATGACTTCAGTGATGCAGGGTATTACATGGTGAACTGGTGGATGGCTTGAACAGAGGGAGAGGGAGCTTCTCATGTGCTCTCCTTTTAAAGCCAGCAAAACTACACCAATGACCGCCCATCAATGGATTAATTCTCATACAGTCCTCACAATCTAATCACCTCTTTAAGGTCCCTCTTTCAGTGACCATAATAGGATTTCCATGCTCTCGACACTGTCAGTCGGGATTAAGCTTCTAATACACAAACTTGAAGGAGACAATTCAATCCATATCATCCTGTAAGGTGAGGTGTGGTTTCTTTCTTGCTGCTTTTAAGATTTATCCTTGGTCTTTAGTTTTCAGAAGTTTGAGTGGCATGTCTTCATTTGGATGTTTTCCTTTTTGTGTGTGTGTGTGTGTGTGTTTGATTTATAGTCTCTGGGTTCACTGAGCTGATTGAATTTGTAGGTTTATGGCTATTCTAAATTTGGAAAGTATTCAGCCGTTATTTATGTGGGAACTTTTTTAGCCCTATCCTCATTTTCATCCATTTCCTGTGCTCCAGCAACATGAATGTTAGATCTTTTGTTATCGTCCTGTAGGTTCCCGAGGCTCTGTTGATTTTTATGTCAATGTATCTTCCATCTTTTGTTCAGATTGGGAAATTTCTATTCTATCTTTCGGTTTACCAGTTCTTTCCTCATTATCTCCATGCTCTTTTGAGCCCATCCATGGAGTTTTATGGCATCTTTTCATTTCTGAAAACTTCACTGGATTTTTCTTTGTATGTGCTACTTCTTTACCAAGACTTTTAATTTTTTCCCACTTGCTGCAAGTGGGGTCATAATTTTGCATTGAAACATTTTTATGATGCTTGATTTAAGATCTTTGTCAGATAATTCTGTCGTGTCTGTCACCGTGGTGTTGGCATGTACTGATTGTATGTTTTTACTTCTTTAAGATCTTCCTGTATATTTTTGTTTTCTTTAAGATCTTCCTGCTTCTTGTTATGTGGGTGAATTAAATTTTTATTGAAACATATTGATTGTATGTATTTATGGTGTACAAAGTTATATTTCAATATGTGCATACAATGCGTGATGATCTAATCTGGTAATTAGCATATTCATCCCTGCAAAACTTCATCATTTCATTGTGATGTGGACATTTGACCTCCTCTCTAGTTGTTTCATAACCTGTGTTAAACCATTGCTATTAAAGATTCTTGGGTCAACGGCATAGCAATAGAATGTATTTTTCCTTTCTAGCTGTAATTTTGTGTCCATTAACCAGCCTCTCACTTTCCTCCCTCCTCCCTGCCCTTTCCCACCTCTAGTAACCACAGTTCCTCCCTCTCCTTTTACCAGTCCAATGTATTATTTATTTGTTTGTTTCTTTGTTTGTTTTTAGCTCCTACATATGAGTGAGGTCATGTGGAATTTCTCGTTCTGTGCCTGGCTTCTTTCACTTAACTTTCTCCAAGCCCATCCGTGCTGCTGCAAACGGCAGATTTTCATTCTTTTATGGGTGAGTAGTATTCCCTTCAGTCTATATACCACATTTTCTTTCTTTTAATTGAAAGATAATTGATTAGACATATGTGTAGGGTATGATGTTGAATATCAATACCTGTGTACAATATGTGAGGAGCAAATCAGGATAATTTACATATTCATCATTCCAAAATATGATCATTCTTTGTGACCCTTAACCAATTTTTCGATAATGCCCCTTCCCCTCTCCCATTCCTACCTTATTAATGACAGTTCTATTCTCTCCTTTTGAAAGTTCAGCATATTATTGTGGTTGTTGTTTCTTTGTTTCTTGTTGGTTTATTTGTTTGCTTTTTCTTTGCAAATTGTGAATGAGAAAATGAGGTATTTCTCTTTCTGTGCCAGGCTTATTTCACTTAACATAGTTTTCTTCAAGTTCATCTATATTTCTGCAAATGGCAGAATTTCAATCTTTTTTATGGGTGAGTAGTGTACATATATTTCCTTTTGTATATATACCACAGTTGCCTTATCTGGTCATCTGTCAATGGACGTTTAGGTTGGTTCCATATCTTGACTATTGTAAATAGATCTGTGATAAACATTGGAGTGCAATATCACTTTGAGATGATAACTTCCATTCCATTGGGTATAAACTCAGTAGTGGGATTGCTGGATCATATGGTAGTTCTATCTGTAGTTGTTTGAGAAAACCCCATTCTGTTTTCCATAATGGCTACACGAATTTACAGTGCCACCAACAATGTACAAGTGTTCCCCTTTCACCACATCCTCACCAGCATTTGTTATTCTTGGCCATTTTGGTAATATCCATTCTAAAGGAACAAGAAGATATCTAAATGTAGTTCTCATTTCCATTTCCCTGATGATTAATGACGTTGAGCATTTTTCATATACCTGTTGGCCATATGTATGTCTTCTTTTGAGAAACATCCATTCACCTCATTCCCATTTTTAAAAGGGTTATTTAGTTTTTACGATAGAGTTGTTTGAGTTCCCTCTATTTTCCACGAATTAGTCCATTGTCTGAGGCACACATTGCAAATATTTTCTCCCGTTCTGCAGGTTGTCTCTTTGCTCTATTGATTGATTCCTGTGCTGTGCAGATGTTTTTAGTTTGACAAATCCCATCTGTTTATTTTTGCTTTTGTTGCCTGTGCTTTTAAGGTCTTATTCATAATATCTTTGCCCAGTTCTGCATCGTGGCGGGTTTCCCCTGTGTTCTCTTCCAGAAATTTTATAGTTTTAGGACTTACATTTAAGTCCTCAATCCATTTTGACTTGATTTTTGTATGTAGTGAAAGATAAAGGGTCCAGGTTCATTCATCTACACATGGATATCCAGTTGTATCAGCATGATTTATTGAAGGGGCTCTTCCTTCCGCAATGTTATATTTTCCGGGCCTTTGTCAAGGATCACTTGGCTATAAGTACATGGATTTATTCCCGGGTTCTCTATTCTATTCCATTTTTCCAAGTGTCTATTTGTATGCTGGTACCAGGCTGTTTTGGTTACTACAGCTTTGTAGTACATTTTGAAGTCAGGTAGTGTGATACCTCCTGTTTTATTCCATTTGCTCAGAATTCCTTTGTCTAATCGGGGATTTTTGTTTGTTTGTTTCATATTAATGTTAGGATTTTTTTTCTATTTCTGTGAAGAATGTCATTGGGAATTTGATAGGGATTGTGTTGAATCTGTAGATCACTTTGGGTAGTATGATCATTTTCACAATATTAATTCTAGCAATCCATGAGAATTGAATGTCTTTCTGTCTTTTTGTGTCCTCCTCAATTTCTTTCAGCATTGATTTATAGTTTTCATCGTAGAGATCTTTCACGTCCTTGGTTAAATGTATTCCTACATATTTGACTTTTTTTGGTATCTATCGTAAATGGGATTGCATACTTGATTTCTTTTTCTGCTAGTTCATTGTCAGTGTGTAAAACAACTACTGATTTATGTATACTGATTTTGTATCCTGCTACCTCACTGAATTCTTAAATCAGCTCTAACAGTTTTTTGATAGACTCTTTAGGATTTTCTCTATATAAGATCATGTCATCTGCAAACAGGAACAATTTTACTTTCTCCTTTCTAATATGGATGTCCTTTATTTCTTTCCTTGGCTCAATTACCCTGGCTAGAACTTCCAGTACTATGTTAAATAGGAGCAGTGAGTGTGGGCATCCTTGTCTTGTTCCAGTACATTGAGGATAAGCTTCCAACTTTTCACAGTTCAGGATGATAACTGTCGTTTTGTCATATATGGCCTTTACAGTGTTGAGATACTTTACTTCTATGCCTAGTGTGTTGAAAATTTTTATCATAAAGGGATGTTGAATTTGATAAAGAAAGGTTTTTACCACCTTTTGAGATTATCATATGAATTTGCCATTCATTATGTTGATGTGGTGTATCACATTTATTGTTTTGCATATGTTGAAACTTCCTTGCATCCCTGGGATGAATCCCACTTAATTAGGTGATGTACAATCTTTTTGATGTGCTGTTGGATTTGTTTGCTAGTAGTTTGTTGAGAACTTTAGTGTCAAATTGATCAAGGACGTTGTCCTGTGGTTTTCTGTTTTGGTTGTGTCTTTGTATGATTTTGGAATCAGGGTGATGCTGGCTTCATAGAGTGAGTTTGAAAGCCTACCCTCTTCTTGAGTTTTTTGGATAGTTTGAGAAGATTTGGTATTTAATCTTCCTTAAAAGTTTGGGAAATTTCAGCAGTGAAGTCCTCTGGTCCTGGGCTTTTCTTTGTTGAGAGACTGTTGTGTACTGATTCAATCTCGCTGCTCATCACTGGTTTGTTCAGGTTTTCTATTTCTTCTTGGTTCAGTCGTGGTGTGTTGTATATGTCAAGAGATGTATCCATTTTCTCTAGACTTCCAAATTCGTTGGTGTATAGTTGTTCAAAATAGTCTTTAGTGAGTGTGTATTTCTGTGGATTCAATAGTAATGTCTCCCTTTTCATTTCTGATTTTTGTTATTTGTGTCCTCTCTTTTTTTCTCCTTATTCTTGCTAATGGTTTGTCAGTTTTGTTTATCTTCTCAGAAAAACAAGTTTTTGGTTCATTGATCTTTTGCAATTTTTATTTTTATGTTTGCTTTTGTTTCATTTACTTATGCTATGATTTTTATTATTATTTTCTACATACTAATTTTGGGGTTGGATTGTTCTTGCTTTTCTAGTTCCTTGAAGTATATAATATTAGGCTATTTTTGATCTTGCATCTTTTTTTGACTTAAGAACACATTGCAATAAATGTCCTCCTTCATACTGCTTTTGCAGTATCCCACAGGTTTTGGTGTGATGTGCTTCTATTTTTATTTGTTTCAAGAATTTTTTGGATTTCCTGCTTTACTTCTTTTTTGACCCATTGCTCATTCAGGAGCACATTGTTTAAGTTCAATGAATTTGTATACTTTCCAAAGTTTTACTTCTTATTGATTTCTAGTTTTATTCAATTTGGTCTGAAAAAATGCTTGACGTAATATCAATGTTTTAAAATTTGTTGAGTCTTGATTTTGCCCTAATATGTTGGCTAACCCAGAGAATGATCCACATACTTAGGAGAAGAATGCATATTCTGCAGTTGGATGAAATGTTCGATAAATGTCTGTCAGGTGTGTTTGGTCTAAAGTGCAGTTTAAATCCAATGTTCCTTGGCTAATTTTTTGTGCAGGTGATCTGTCCAATGCTGAGGGCAGAATGTTAAAGTCCCAAACTATTATTTTATGGGGGTCTATGTTTCCCTTTAGATCCAGAATAATTGCTTCATATATCCAGGGGCTCTGATGTTGGGTATATATATAGATATATATTTATATATAGATATAGATATATATTTATATATAGATATAGATAGATAGATAGATAGACACATAGATAGATAATTATTACCTCCTATTGCTGAATCATTCCCTTTATCATTTTATAATGTCCCTATTTGCCTTTTCTGATAGTTTTTGTTTTGAAGTCTATTTTAACAGATATAAGTATACTCATTATTGCTTGTTTGGGGTTTCTTTATGTATAAGTGAGTTTCTTGTAGGCAACATATAGTTGTTTCTATTTTTCAGTTCATCAGTCAGTCTACAGCTTTTAACTGGGTAATGTCATCCATTTATATTCAGGGTTGTTATTGAAAGGTTTTGCCTTACTCCTGGCATTTTATTGATTTTTTAATGATTGTTTTATGTTTGTTTTGCTTGTTTCGTAGTGAGAAGATATAGGTTTTTTCACTCTGTTTGCGTATCTACTCTACCAGTGAGTTTTGTTCTTTCTCAGGTATTTGTGACAATGATTATTGCTCTTTTGATTCCAAATGTAGAACTCCTTTGAGGATTTCTTGTAGGGTTACTGCCATGGTGGTGAATTCCCACTGCTTTTGTTTATCTGGGAAAGTGTATTTCTCCTTTATTTCTGAAGGATAGCACTTCTGGTCATAGTATTGTTGCAAGGCGCTTTCCTTTCTTTTAGTACTTTGAATATACCATCCCACTCTCTCCTGGCCTATAAGGTTTCTGTTGAGAAGTCTGCTGTTAGTATGATGGGGATTCCCTTATAGGTAACGTTACACTTTTCTCTTGCTGCGTGCGCTCTCTCTGTCTCTCTGTCTCTGTCTCTGTCTCTCTCTATTTTTTTTGAGTTTTGACAATTTGACCATAATATATCACAGGAGGACATTTTTCTGAGGTGGGGAGTTGAAGCTGTTTCAGGATCTTTGAGACTCTTGGGTCTGGATGACAATATCTCTCCGAATACTTGTGAGGTTTTCAGCTATCATTTTGTTAAATACATTTTTGATGACTTGTCCTTTCTCTTCTCTTTCCAGAACACCCATAGTCTCTGTTTTCATGCTTAAGCTAGTCTGATAGATCTCATAACCTTTCTTCAGTTTTTAAATTCTTTTTTCTTCTTGCTCAAATTGAGTTAATGCAAAAGCCAGTCTTCAAGTTTAGAAATTCTTCCTTTTGCTACTTCTAGGCTGTTGCTTAAGCTTGTGGTGGCATTTTTAATTTTGTTGAACGAATTCTTCAATCCTACTACTTTTCCTTTGTTCCTTTTTATGATATCCATCTTTTCATTGAATTTCTCCTTCAGGTCCTAGAATGTTTTTCTCACCTGTTGTGATTTCTATCTATTTACTTTTATCATGTTGAGTTTCCTGAAGATTATTGTTTGGATTTCTTTTTTAGGCATTTCATAGACTTTCTGCTTTTTGGGGTCTGGTACTGGAGAACTGCTTTTTCCTTTAGTGAAGTCATGTTTCCTTGTTTTTTTTTTCATGCTACTCATATCTGTGAGTTGATGTCTGGGCATCTGGTGTGGCAGTCACTTTTTTCTATCTTTTGGAGTAATTTTTCAGTGGAGAAACTGATCCTGTAGAAGTGCTCTCTATTAACATTCAGATTGAACATTTCAGGTTTGGTTCTTGGTGAGCGCAGTAGTGTAGTCTTCATGCAACTTCTTCAACTGTATTCAATCTTGGAGTTGTCTGTGGGTGTCTTCATGGTTGAGGCAGTGGGGCCTTTGGCAGTTTCTTCTTGGAAGTGGGTGGTACAGGGTAGGGTTTTTGTGGCTATGGGCAGAGCATTAAGTCCATTGGGGATATGCTGGTTTGCTCAGTGGTTCCTATGCCAATGTGAGTGGCTCTGTATGGTGTCACTGTGGTCACCACTGGAACCTTGATTTCTTGGATGGGTGTCGTGGCAATGGGCACTTCCTCTTCTAAATTGGGCATGATTGCTTGGGTACTGAGCAGGGTGTACACCACTGGGCGAAGTGCTGGTGCACTTCTCTGTGCCCCCGAGCGAGGTGGGCAAGCTTTCTGAAGCTTCCCCACTAGAGTGGGTGGGTCTATACAAGTTTATCAGGGCCACAATGCACTGTGCATACCTGGAAGAGGCCAGCATGCTCCCCTCAACCTCTCAGTTGGAGTGGGAGGTCCCAGCATGCTCTTCAAGTTGGGCAGGACCCTGCATTGCCCAGGGGTCATGGTTGGGCTTTCTGAAATTTCTCTGCTGGAGAAGCTGGATCTACACAATATTACCTGAGATTTGCAGGGTTGTGAGCACGCAGAGGGCCCAGCATGCTCCCAACATCCTCTCCACTGTGGTGGGCGATTTTTGCTTGAGCTATTGCCATTTTGGTCATTATGGTATATTATTCTGTATCTTATTTAATGCTTCTATTCTAGCTGGCTTTCTCTGACACCACTCTAGCAAGAGAAGCAGGGTATCCTTTCACTACTGCCATGTGGAAATGAAACACCAGGTTTCCCTCTTTGTGAGTTTGCCTCGCATGGGGTGATAGAGACATGAAAAGGATTACTCAAAGCCCATTTCTTCTGAGCAGTGAGAAGCCTTGAAGGGGTTAATTTTCCAGAAATCCTTGAGAGAGAAGCATTCCTCCTTGGAAAAATAACCCTGAACTTGGGTTCTGTCTCAGTATTTATTCTCTAGGTCAGAAAGTTACAGAAAAGGGGCATAGGTGAAGTTTTGGCTAAGTATCATTAAACAGTAGAGACTGGTCACATCAGTGAAGTAACGAAGTGACATTCCATAATGCAATTTGCAATAGGTTAAGTTGATCCACCAACAAAAGCTTGTTCTTAGCAAATACTGTCTTTTCCTACTGCAATTTCCTCTGTATGTTTACATTACAATAAAGTAACTTAGGTTAACCTGCACTAAGGGCATCTGTCCTTGAGCCAACAATATTGCTATGTTATAATTCTTGATCTGCAACAGAGACATTAGCCTGGGGCAAGTTTCCTGTCTTTTGCAAGCTTAACATTTCTATATGTAATTTTAAAAAGTTAGGTTATACCTGAATCTACAGGGCTTTGGAAACTAGGCTCTGTGAAATACATTTGCTTTATAAATGTTAGTATACTCTACAACTCCCCCATTTTATTTATTTAATTAAAAGAAAAAGCAAAAGCTATAGATTAAGTTTTCACAGTTAAGACAAAAACATTTTGTTAAAGTAAAGTTAGTATCGGGCTGGCCCTGTGGCCCACTCAGGAGAGTGTGGCACTGGTAGCGCCAAGGCCGCAAGTTCGGATCCTATATAGGGATGGCCAGTGCGCTCACTGGCTGAGCATGGTGCTGACAACACCAAGCCAAGGGTTGCAATCCCCTTACCGGTCCAAAAAAAAAAAAAAAAAAAAAAGGTAAAGTTAGTATCATTTAGCATGAGAAGTCCTTTTATTTATTTCGGGTGGGGACTGGTCATGTCATCATCTCTCAGAGCTGTTGCATTGGCATCATTCCTGGTGCTATGAATTGGGGTGTCATTGCCAGGTTTTGAAAGTCCAGAATGGGGCTCTGTTCCATATAATATTTGATTTTGAGTCCGGAGAGTTTGTTGGTGTTCACCCATCCAGGACATTACTGCTTTCAAAGCATGTAATCTTTGTAAAATTGTTTGATCAATTATAAATCTTTTGTTTCAGAACAGGATGTCTCATCCAAGTCATAGCACCCTCTTTAAGGCCGAGAGAATGTAGAGAACTGCTTTCATAGACAAGATATTATTTCCTCCTTTACGATCAATGCATTCCTCATAAAAGCACTGACGATCAATTTTTTGATAGAAAAGGTTTTGCATTTCTTTGTAAAGATCCCTCGGCCCTGGGAAGGCTCATTCCCAGGATGTCATGTCCCAAATCGGGGGGAAAGATGAAGCAGCAAGATGAAGCAGCAGTTAGGCCAAATTAGGGCAAGAGGAAGAGGGGGTAAGGAACTTAGAAGAGACATGCTATCTTATCAGCAAAGTTTTAAATTATATCCTGTTATAAAGAGAGAGATTTAAATTTTATTGAAGTTATGAAAATTGCCACATTGTCATAATAATCATAAAGATACTTAAATTAAATTTGGGGTAACCAAATAGAGAGAAAACAAATGCTTTTATTTCTGTTTTAAGTGATATTTTACCACGCTGTTTTTAGTTATAGATAACGTAGGAGAGAGAGAGAGTTTTCTTAAATTTGGAGAACAAAACATTAAGAGAACCAGCAGTGTTTTAAAATAAGGAAATTGTAAAAACCCATAATCTTTTTTTAATCAGTTCATTAATAAACTTTTTTTTTTTTTTTACTTTGGTGAGTAATTTTATAAACCTATCAGTTTCTTCATTAGAATTTCGGAAAGTTAGTTTAAGGGTATGAACTCAGCATTTGTCAGGAAACTGTACCTATCAGAGGTTTTTTTTTTTTTTTTTTGAAGTTTTTGAAAACAAAA
>NW_007734679.1:963-55454 GCF_000696425.1 Galeopterus variegatus | reverse complement strand
TTCATTATGTTGATGTGGTGTATATGAATTTGCCATTCATTATGTTGATGTGGTGTATCACATTTATTGTTTTGCATATGTTGAAACTTCCTTGCATCCCTGGGATGAATCCCACTTAATTAGGTGATGTACAATCTTTTTGATGTGCTGTTGGATTTGTTTGCTAGTAGTTTGTTGAGAACTTTAGTGTCAAATTGATCAAGGACGTTGTCCTGTGGTTTTCTGTTTTGGTTGTGTCTTTGTATGATTTTGGAATCAGGGTGATGCTGGCTTCATAGAGTGAGTTTGAAAGCCTACCCTCTTCTTGAGTTTTTTGGATAGTTTGAGAAGATTTGGTATTTAATCTTCCTTAAAAGTTTGGGAAATTTCAGCAGTGAAGTCCTCTGGTCCTGGGCTTTTCTTTGTTGAGAGACTGTTGTGTACTGATTCAATCTCGCTGCTCATCACTGGTTTGTTCAGGTTTTCTATTTCTTCTTGGTTCAGTCGTGGTGTGTTGTATATGTCAAGAGATGTATCCATTTTCTCTAGACTTCCAAATTCGTTGGTGTATAGTTGTTCAAAATAGTCTTTAGTGAGTGTGTATTTCTGTGGATTCAATAGTAATGTCTCCCTTTTCATTTCTGATTTTTGTTATTTGTGTCCTCTCTTTTTTTCTCCTTATTCTTGCTAATGGTTTGTCAGTTTTGTTTATCTTCTCAGAAAAACAAGTTTTTGGTTCATTGATCTTTTGCAATTTTTATTTTTATGTTTGCTTTTGTTTCATTTACTTATGCTATGATTTTTATTATTATTTTCTACATACTAATTTTGGGGTTGGATTGTTCTTGCTTTTCTAGTTCCTTGAAGTATATAATATTAGGCTATTTTTGATCTTGCATCTTTTTTTGACTTAAGAACACATTGCAATAAATGTCCTCCTTCATACTGCTTTTGCAGTATCCCACAGGTTTTGGTGTGATGTGCTTCTATTTTTATTTGTTTCAAGAATTTTTTGGATTTCCTGCTTTACTTCTTTTTTGACCCATTGCTCATTCAGGAGCACATTGTTTAAGTTCAATGAATTTGTATACTTTCCAAAGTTTTACTTCTTATTGATTTCTAGTTTTATTCAATTTGGTCTGAAAAAATGCTTGACGTAATATCAATGTTTTAAAATTTGTTGAGTCTTGATTTTGCCCTAATATGTTGGCTAACCCAGAGAATGATCCACATACTTAGGAGAAGAATGCATATTCTGCAGTTGGATGAAATGTTCGATAAATGTCTGTCAGGTGTGTTTGGTCTAAAGTGCAGTTTAAATCCAATGTTCCTTGGCTAATTTTTTGTGCAGGTGATCTGTCCAATGCTGAGGGCAGAATGTTAAAGTCCCAAACTATTATTTTATGGGGGTCTATGTTTCCCTTTAGATCCAGAATAATTGCTTCATATATCCAGGGGCTCTGATGTTGGGTATATATATAGATATATATTTATATATAGATATAGATATATATTTATATATAGATATAGATAGATAGATAGATAGACACATAGATAGATAATTATTACCTCCTATTGCTGAATCATTCCCTTTATCATTTTATAATGTCCCTATTTGCCTTTTCTGATAGTTTTTGTTTTGAAGTCTATTTTAACAGATATAAGTATACTCATTATTGCTTGTTTGGGGTTTCTTTATGTATAAGTGAGTTTCTTGTAGGCAACATATAGTTGTTTCTATTTTTCAGTTCATCAGTCAGTCTACAGCTTTTAACTGGGTAATGTCATCCATTTATATTCAGGGTTGTTATTGAAAGGTTTTGCCTTACTCCTGGCATTTTATTGATTTTTTAATGATTGTTTTATGTTTGTTTTGCTTGTTTCGTAGTGAGTAGTTGTTTCTATTTTTCAGTTCATCAGTCAGTCTACAGCTTTTAACTGGGTAATGTCATCCTGTGATATATTATGGTCAAATTGTCAAAACTCAAAAAAAATAGAGAGAGACAGAGATAGAGACAGAGAGACAGAGAGTAGTTGTTTCTATTTTTCAGTTCATCAGTCAGTCTACAGCTTTTAACTGGGTAATGTCATCCATCTATATTCAGGGTTGTTATTGAAAGGTTTTGCCTTACTCCTGGCATTTTATTGATTTTTTAATGATTGTTTTATGTTTGTTTTGCTTGTTTCGTAGTGAGAAGATATAGGTTTTTTCACTCTGTTTGCGTATCTACTCTACCAGTGAGTTTTGTTCTTTCTCAGGTATTTGTGACAATGATTATTGCTCTTTTGATTCCAAATGTAGAACTCCTTTGAGGATTTCTTGTAGGGTTACTGCCATGGTGGTGAATTCCCACTGCTTTTGTTTATCTGGGAAAGTGTATTTCTCCTTTATTTCTGAAGGATAGCACTTCTGGTCATAGTATTGTTGCAAGGCGCTTTCCTTTCTTTTAGTACTTTGAATATACCATCCCACTCTCTCCTGGCCTATAAGGTTTCTGTTGAGAAGTCTGCTGTTAGTATGATGGGGATTCCCTTATAGGTAACGTTACACTTTTCTCTTGCTGCGTGCGCTCTCTCTGTCTCTCTGTCTCTGTCTCTGTCTCTCTCTATTTTTTTTGAGTTTTGACAATTTGACCATAATATATCACAGGAGGACATTTTTCTGAGGTGGGGAGTTGAAGCTGTTTCAGGATCTTTGAGACTCTTGGGTCTGGATGACAATATCTCTCCGAATACTTGTGAGGTTTTCAGCTATCATTTTGTTAAATACATTTTTGATGACTTGTCCTTTCTCTTCTCTTTCCAGAACACCCATAGTCTCTGTTTTCATGCTTAAGCTAGTCTGATAGATCTCATAACCTTTCTTCAGTTTTTAAATTCTTTTTTCTTCTTGCTCAAATTGAGTTAATGCAAAAGCCAGTCTTCAAGTTTAGAAATTCTTCCTTTTGCTACTTCTAGGCTGTTGCTTAAGCTTGTGGTGGCATTTTTAATTTTGTTGAACGAATTCTTCAATCCTACTACTTTTCCTTTGTTCCTTTTTATGATATCCATCTTTTCATTGAATTTCTCCTTCAGGTCCTAGAATGTTTTTCTCACCTGTTGTGATTTCTATCTATTTACTTTTATCATGTTGAGTTTCCTGAAGATTATTGTTTGGATTTCTTTTTTAGGCATTTCATAGACTTTCTGCTTTTTGGGGTCTGGTACTGGAGAACTGCTTTTTCCTTTAGTGAAGTCATGTTTCCTTGTTTTTTTTTTCATGCTACTCATATCTGTGAGTTGATGTCTGGGCATCTGGTGTGGCAGTCACTTTTTTCTATCTTTTGGAGTAATTTTTCAGTGGAGAAACTGATCCTGTAGAAGTGCTCTCTATTAACATTCAGATTGAACATTTCAGGTTTGGTTCTTGGTGAGCGCAGTAGTGTAGTCTTCATGCAACTTCTTCAACTGTATTCAATCTTGGAGTTGTCTGTGGGTGTCTTCATGGTTGAGGCAGTGGGGCCTTTGGCAGTTTCTTCTTGGAAGTGGGTGGTACAGGGTAGGGTTTTTGTGGCTATGGGCAGAGCATTAAGTCCATTGGGGATATGCTGGTTTGCTCAGTGGTTCCTATGCCAATGTGAGTGGCTCTGTATGGTGTCACTGTGGTCACCACTGGAACCTTGATTTCTTGGATGGGTGTCGTGGCAATGGGCACTTCCTCTTCTAAATTGGGCATGATTGCTTGGGTACTGAGCAGGGTGTACACCACTGGGCGAAGTGCTGGTGCACTTCTCTGTGCCCCCGAGCGAGGTGGGCAAGCTTTCTGAAGCTTCCCCACTAGAGTGGGTGGGTCTATACAAGTTTATCAGGGCCACAATGCACTGTGCATACCTGGAAGAGGCCAGCATGCTCCCCTCAACCTCTCAGTTGGAGTGGGAGGTCCCAGCATGCTCTTCAAGTTGGGCAGGACCCTGCATTGCCCAGGGGTCATGGTTGGGCTTTCTGAAATTTCTCTGCTGGAGAAGCTGGATCTACACAATATTACCTGAGATTTGCAGGGTTGTGAGCACGCAGAGGGCCCAGCATGCTCCCAACATCCTCTCCACTGTGGTGGGCGATTTTTGCTTGAGCTATTGCCATTTTGGTCATTATGGTATATTATTCTGTATCTTATTTAATGCTTCTATTCTAGCTGGCTTTCTCTGACACCACTCTAGCAAGAGAAGCAGGGTATCCTTTCACTACTGCCATGTGGAAATGAAACACCAGGTTTCCCTCTTTGTGAGTTTGCCTCGCATGGGGTGATAGAGACATGAAAAGGATTACTCAAAGCCCATTTCTTCTGAGCAGTGAGAAGCCTTGAAGGGGTTAATTTTCCAGAAATCCTTGAGAGAGAAGCATTCCTCCTTGGAAAAATAACCCTGAACTTGGGTTCTGTCTCAGTATTTATTCTCTAGGTCAGAAAGTTACAGAAAAGGGGCATAGGTGAAGTTTTGGCTAAGTATCATTAAACAGTAGAGACTGGTCACATCAGTGAAGTAACGAAGTGACATTCCATAATGCAATTTGCAATAGGTTAAGTTGATCCACCAACAAAAGCTTGTTCTTAGCAAATACTGTCTTTTCCTACTGCAATTTCCTCTGTATGTTTACATTACAATAAAGTAACTTAGGTTAACCTGCACTAAGGGCATCTGTCCTTGAGCCAACAATATTGCTATGTTATAATTCTTGATCTGCAACAGAGACATTAGCCTGGGGCAAGTTTCCTGTCTTTTGCAAGCTTAACATTTCTATATGTAATTTTAAAAAGTTAGGTTATACCTGAATCTACAGGGCTTTGGAAACTAGGCTCTGTGAAATACATTTGCTTTATAAATGTTAGTATACTCTACAACTCCCCCATTTTATTTATTTAATTAAAAGAAAAAGCAAAAGCTATAGATTAAGTTTTCACAGTTAAGACAAAAACATTTTGTTAAAGTAAAGTTAGTATCGGGCTGGCCCTGTGGCCCACTCAGGAGAGTGTGGCACTGGTAGCGCCAAGGCCGCAAGTTCGGATCCTATATAGGGATGGCCAGTGCGCTCACTGGCTGAGCATGGTGCTGACAACACCAAGCCAAGGGTTGCAATCCCCTTACCGGTCCAAAAAAAAAAAAAAAAAAAAAAGGTAAAGTTAGTATCATTTAGCATGAGAAGTCCTTTTATTTATTTCGGGTGGGGACTGGTCATGTCATCATCTCTCAGAGCTGTTGCATTGGCATCATTCCTGGTGCTATGAATTGGGGTGTCATTGCCAGGTTTTGAAAGTCCAGAATGGGGCTCTGTTCCATATAATATTTGATTTTGAGTCCGGAGAGTTTGTTGGTGTTCACCCATCCAGGACATTACTGCTTTCAAAGCATGTAATCTTTGTAAAATTGTTTGATCAATTATAAATCTTTTGTTTCAGAACAGGATGTCTCATCCAAGTCATAGCACCCTCTTTAAGGCCGAGAGAATGTAGAGAACTGCTTTCATAGACAAGATATTATTTCCTCCTTTACGATCAATGCATTCCTCATAAAAGCACTGACGATCAATTTTTTGATAGAAAAGGTTTTGCATTTCTTTGTAAAGATCCCTCGGCCCTGGGAAGGCTCATTCCCAGGATGTCATGTCCCAAATCGGGGGGAAAGATGAAGCAGCAAGATGAAGCAGCAGTTAGGCCAAATTAGGGCAAGAGGAAGAGGGGGTAAGGAACTTAGAAGAGACATGCTATCTTATCAGCAAAGTTTTAAATTATATCCTGTTATAAAGAGAGAGATTTAAATTTTATTGAAGTTATGAAAATTGCCACATTGTCATAATAATCATAAAGATACTTAAATTAAATTTGGGGTAACCAAATAGAGAGAAAACAAATGCTTTTATTTCTGTTTTAAGTGATATTTTACCACGCTGTTTTTAGTTATAGATAACGTAGGAGAGAGAGAGAGTTTTCTTAAATTTGGAGAACAAAACATTAAGAGAACCAGCAGTGTTTTAAAATAAGGAAATTGTAAAAACCCATAATCTTTTTTTAATCAGTTCATTAATAAACTTTTTTTTTTTTTTTACTTTGGTGAGTAATTTTATAAACCTATCAGTTTCTTCATTAGAATTTCGGAAAGTTAGTTTAAGGGTATGAACTCAGCATTTGTCAGGAAACTGTACCTATCAGAGGTTTTTTTTTTTTTTTTTTTGAAGTATTTGAAGACACAACATTTTAAAATTATGATTAATCCAAGATTTTGACTGGTAGCATTTATATCTAGACACACATTTCCAAGAACCTTACAAGATTTTGGGAACACATATTCATAATATCTCAGTATTGACATTGCTTTTCCAGATAGTCTAATTTATTAAATAAGCCAATAAATTTTGATACATCTTTTACATATCCTTTGAGAAGCTCCAGGGCCCTTGGAACTCCTCAAAGTTAGTTTAAGTCAAAAGGTTGAGTTTTCAGAATTTGGTTTTGGAAAGTTTGTCAAATAACAAAGGCTTAAAACAGTTGAATAAGATGACAAATTACTACAAAAAACCAAAGTGACAAAGGATTTCAAAGGAAGAGAGCACAAGAAATTATCAAGCACAACTTAAAAGACCTCTAGAAAAGACAAATGTAATCCTGTTTGATCAGTAAACCCAGGCAAACGTGTGCTGATAAGAACATTTTTATACATTCAGGTTAGTAAATGGGCATTCATTTGTCAGAGCAGATTATGCAAAGCCCAGTTTGAGCCTCAGCTATTTTAACCAAATGAATATTTATAGTTTCCCAGGCAAAAAGCTGGTGTATTAAATCTATACCCTTATCAGATAATGTTAACTAGGGCCTTTGAGGTATTGGGCATAGGTCTCCTTCTACTAGCCATCCTGGGCCCCAGGTTTCCACGTGGCATTTAGGGCCATATGGAACCCAGAAAGGCCATGTGGAGCAAAGATAATGTCTAAAAGATATTGTTTCTCCCAGCATGGCCAGGAGGCACAGATGACATAAGGAGGAGGCATATTGACCTAGAGACAAATTAGGGCAAAAGGTTTAAATCAAATTTTGAAGATATATTTATTGTACCAAAACTTTAGAAAATTAACATCACGTGAACTTGAAAAGTATACTTATGTATTTAATGAGCATGCATCAATTATAAGCCAATTTGGTACCATGCAGACAATAGAAACATACAGACCGACACGAACATAGAGACATAACATTCAGCTTACATACGTATGTATACAGACATAAACAAAAAAAACCAAATAAGGATCTTATAGGTTTTGTTTAAAATGTAATAAGGAGACAGATAAGATAGAAAACTCACTAGTATAAAAGGACATTCAAGTTTAGATTGTGTTTCTAAGGAATGTGAAAGCTTATCTGTGAGGCCTCACCATGTTCTAGAGAAAGCAAGGTAACACGTTTACATTGTAAAGCAAAGTATGCAAGCCTTTTCAAGGAGATACAGAGAAGGTTTTCTTCCTTTAAAGAAAATAGCATAGAACTCTACCATAGGATTTTGTGAAGAAATGCATAGATGAGCCTAGAAGAAAATTTAGAATTCTGTTCAAGATAACCAGCTGGATGCCAGAAAATTTGAGAAAATCTAGTTAACCAGGTAGATTTTAGTCTAGTTTTTGTTTTTTAAATGGGTTACTGAACTTAAGGGCTGAGCTATTGAAAGCCATTTGACTGTTGAGGTTTTCAGGACAAGAGAAGTAGACCCACAAAAGGTCTGGTTGGCACCATGGCTGCTTCTTTCATAAAACCCCAGAGTCTTTGGTGAAAAAGAGTAGCACATGCAGTTAAGGAAAGAACCACTGCTTTTAAGAGAGAAGAGAAGCATTGTGTAGATAAGAAAAGAAAGCATGCTCAAACAAAACCAACATTGCAAAGAAATATGAACCTTTTTTACTTTATATTGTCCAATTTAAAGTTCTCTCAGTCATTAGCAAAGATTAAGTTTTATCCTTTTTTGGTGATATAAACATGTCTTTGTTTTTTGTTAAGGTCTTGAAAAGGTCTCAAAGTGACTTGACATAGATTCCAAGCTGTTAGATGGGATGCCTTGACGAGACCCATTGTATAAATTAACCAGGGATCAATTTGTTCCCCAATTTTTATGTCAAGGCTCCCTTCCTGGTTATTATAGTTGGCTAATAACCACTAACAGTTTTACAAGCTGCCATTCAGTTACTTTACAGCCTGCTGTTTTAAGGAGACATTGGAGTTGTAATGTATGTTCAGTCTCCCCTTTCGTTTAAGAATTATCCACATTTTAAAAGTAAAAACAAGGGAAAAAAAACCTTTGGGGTTGAAAAGACCTAACTTAACCCACTGCAGCCATGGACCCCTAATTGAGAACCGCCTATGGTTCCCTTTACTGGGGTGAGTCTCCCTTACTGGGACTTCCCTTGAGAGGATGAGTAGCGGACATCCTTTTCCTTTCCAAAGCTTAGGAGGTTGGTCTCCAATCCGTGGAGCCAGAATTCCTCACACGGGGCACCATTTGTCACTTTGCCTCACTCAGGGTGACAGAGATGCAAAAAGGATTACTCAAAGCCCATTTCTTCTGAGCAGTGAGAAGCCCCGAAGGGGTTAATTTTCCAGGAATCCTTGAGAGAGAGGAATTCCTCCTCGGAAAAATAACCCTGAACTGGGGTTCTGTCTCACTATTTATTCTCCAGACCAGAAAGTTGCAGAAAAGGAACATAAGTGGAGTTAATGGCTAAATATAGTTTAACGATATAGGCTGGTAACATCAGTGAAATAACAAAGTGACATTCCATAATGCAATTTGCAAAAGGTTAAGTTGATCCACCAACAAAAGCTTGTTCTTAGCAAATAGTGTCTTTTCCTACAGCAATTTCCTCCATATGTTTACATAACAATAAGCAACTTTAGGTTAACCTGCACCAAGGGCATCTGTCCTTGAGCCAACAATATTGCTGTGTTACAATTCTTTATCAACAACGCAGACTTTAGCCTGGGGAAAGTTTCCTGTCTCTTGCAAGCTTAACATTTCTATATGTAATTTTAAAAAGTTAGGTTATACCTGAAAACACAGGGCTTTGGAAATTAGGCCCTGTGAGATACATTTGCTTTATGAATGATAGTATACTCCATACCTCTTGACCTCAGCTGACACCCAAGTTTTCTCATTACTGCTGAGTGGAAGTGGGTGTCTTGGGTCCTCACTAGGCCTCTACTGATACCTCCTTAAATGGGAGTAGTTGGTGCTTTCATTCATGTCCCCCATGTGGCCTCCACTGACACCATGGTGTGTGGGGATGCCCTCATTATTGCTGGACAGTAGTGAAGGTCTTCACACTTCATTAGGCCTAACCTGATGACATCTAAGTGGACAGAGGAAGGTGTAACTTGTTATTTTGGGATGGAAGACCAGGTTGCCCACATAAGCTGTACAGAAAACCAGGGATTGGGGGTAGGGAAAGGCCTCATTTGTACCTTGTGGGGAAGGAGCGTCAAGCTCCCACTCAGACTTCTCTGACACCAATCTAATGGTGGTGAGGAGGCAGTTGAAGCACCATGGTATATCCTGGTGAGGGTGAAAATCTAGGCTTCCTACATGGATTTTGTTGGTGTGGGTGTGAGGGGAGCCACCAATTATTATTATTTTTTATTTTTTTCTGGTGGTGGTGTTTGGTGGGTGCAGAGCAGTTACTGTCTAAAAGATTTCTGTCTTACTAGGCTGCCCTCTTCCTTTTTTGTGTAGACAGAGCAGGCTTCGGTTGAGGCTTTTTTTGCCTTCTGCACCTGTTGGCCTCTTCATTTGCTAGCTTTTTAAGTTCCATTTCTGAGATATATGCGGCATAAGGAACACCCAAGGAACTCACTACTGTGTGGTTCCTCGGACCCCAAGGTCTTCACCAGCCTGCTTTTCTCTCTCCACTTTTCAGTCTTCTTATGCTTGTTTTACATATATTGTTTTGAGTGTTTAGTTGTACTTAGCAGGAGAAATGGGGGAAAATACATTTACTCCATCTTCTCAGAAGTGGAAGTTGAATCCCTCTGGAGAATTTTACAAGAGTGATAAGACTGAATAAAAGCCAGCCTTGACTTTGGTCAACACCATATCCCAGTATAAAGTGACAAAATACTCTCCCCACAAATCTCTTATCTTTAATCATTTAAAAAGTTTCTTTACTCTGCAGAGAATATAATTTAAAATAGAGTTTGGTTGAGGTATGTTGACATCGACATTCAATAAATTTCCCAAAGTGTCCAATTTGAAAAGTTTTAAATATCTATACACCAGTAAAATCATCACCACAATCAAGATAGTAAACATATCCATTACACTTAAAAGGTTCCTCCTAATCCTTTGCAATTCCTCACTCCAGCCCCTTCCTGTATCACCAGTCCCAAGCAACTATTGATCTGTCGGTCATGATAGATTAGCTTGAATTTTGAAAAGGGTTATATGAATACTTGAGAGGGGGATGTATGCAGTACACTGTAGGGATATGACTAACCTTTTAAGAAATTGTCAAATTGTTTTTGTAAAGGTTTCATTTTATATTCTCACCAGGTATGTATGAAAGTTCCAGTATTTTGCATGCTTGATAACCATTAGATGGGATGATTCTTTCCAATTTCAGCCATTCCAGTAGGTGTATAGATATCTCATTGTGATTTTCATTGTAATTTTTTTAATAAATAGTGATGGTGAGCTTTTCTTAATGTAAGTATGTGCCAGCTTTATCCCTACATAATTCTTATTTTTTAAAGCTACTATAAAAGACACTCTTGTCTATTTTAATATCCAACTGTTCATTGCAAGTTTATAAAACTACAATTAATTTTTGTGTATTGATCTTGTATTCTTTATCTTTGCCAAACTCCATCATTAGGTCTGGTAGCATTTTTTTTTAGATTGGTACAGCTTTTTGCATAGACTAACCTGTGGCCTGTGAAAAAAAGTTTTAGTTCTCCTTTCTCAATATGGAGGAGTAATATTTTCCGTGTTGCACTCAACAGAATCCAAAGGAACATACTGAACAATCTCCGCCCGCTATCATGAATTTGTTATTCTTAGATAATAGTTTCCTCCACACAAACATCCAGCACAACGTCGGGCATGTAAATATCTGCCTCACCCCTGCATAAACACTGTTAAAATCCAAGTCTTGGTACTACACCGATGGAGATAAGTAGATCCCCCAGATTTGAAACAAGACTAGGATATGCTGAAGAGCGAGTTTATTTACTGAGTCTGCCAGCCAGAAGGCAGTGATTTCAGAATGGAAAACAATACTGAGGGGACCTCTGTGGACACTGGGAAAAGCAAGTGGGATGGAAATGTTTCCTGGTGGCAGCCAGGAAGTGAGTGATCATCAGGGTACATAAGAGAAATTTTTAGCAAGGTAGTAGGATGATTCATATCTCCACATAGACTTAAGCGTGAGCACATTATCGTGGGTGGATTGTAGGTAGGACATACAAAAACCAGGTAATGGTGAAGGGTGGGAGAGAACAGAATGAGCCACCGAATCCGGTGGCCCTGGGGAAGGGCTTGGAGAAGACACCCTCTCCTTGCCATGTGATCCCCCAGAATTGAACCATGAGGAGTGTGGCAGGTCTGTTCAGAAGGCTCTGTCTGTTGCTAAGAAAACACCCCATTTTCCAACCAGGGCACCTTGGCCTCCCCCCACTCCCAGAGGAGTCAGGATGGACCACTGTGATGTCTGAGCCACCCCTGCCAGGACAGAGCAAGACAGGCTGGGGGACTTGCTTGCTGACCAAATGAAGCATAGGCTGTGGCTGCTCATTGTCTTGCGCAGGGCATTTATAGGGAGGCCAGGGGCCCTGGGACAGACCACTGGGCAGTGCTGACATGGTAAAGGAGACCAGGAAACCACAGCTCACCGGAAACACCAAATCGGGGAAGAAGAGGAAGAACCCCTCTCCACCCAAGTCCAGAGGAAAGGGCAAGGTGAGATGACCCCCCAAGCTCCTTCTCGTCTTCCCCTTGACTCCTTTCTCCCAAGACTCCTACTCTGTCCTCGCCTGGTACAACCCCCTCAGCCCACTCGCATTCTCAGGAAGCCCCTGTTCCCATCCCTTCTCCATCGTCTTCCCCAAACCATTGCCCTTCTGTGATCTCCCTGTTGTCCTTACAGGGGCCCAAGACATCCATGAAAATTAAAAGACCCCTTCAAGGGAGTCTGAGAAAAAAAAGCCACTCCAGAAATGACCACTCCTTCAATTGAACCCCCAAAAGGGTAAAAGCTGACACTATTCGGCCATTATCACTGGATGAATGAGGAACTGCAGGAAAATGAGCCAGAGCAGGACCAAAAAGAAGAGAAGATCCCCCCCATCTCAAGTAGCAATGCGGGCAGCCACTAACTTAAGTGTGACACCAGAGATCTCGAAACTAACTGCAAAGTCTCCAGAGGGCTGGCTGCTGGGTAGTGGCCAGTGAATTTTACACCAACAGGGTACACGATGGTGTTAATTAAAATAAAATGTGTCCCTTGTGAAATAAAGTGTATGTCTGCGTGTTTTGTGATGACGGGGAGGGGGAAGGAAGGGAAGAGGCAGGTGTGGGAGGGGAGGGAGGGAGGTGGGTCCTGAGGGGTTGGGGTCAGAAAAACAGGTCTACTCCTTGCCAGAGAGGATAAAGACTGGGTGAAGACTGAGCACTGAAGACAAATCTCCTTAATGTTTTATTTCTCTGTGATAAGTGCTCAATAGCACAATTTCAGGGTCATATTCTAATTGCATGTTTAGTTTTATTAGAAATTGCCAAACTCTTTTTCAGAGTCATGGTACCATTTTATACACCCATCAGCAATATATGAGGGATCCAGTTTCTCCACATCATTGCCAGTGTTTGGAGTTGTCACTATTTTTTAATTTTAGCAGATATACAGCAAAAGAAACCATCAACAGAGTGAAAAGACAACCTACAGAATGGGAGAAAATATTTGCAAAGTATGCTTCCAACAAGAGATTAATATCCAGAATGTACAAGAAAGTCAAACACCTTAATAGTAAAAAAAAAAAAAAAAAAAAAAAAAAAAAAAAAACCCAAAAAAAAAAAAAAAAAAAAAAAAAAAAAAAAAAAAAGTAACCCAATTTAAAAATGGGCAAAGGAGCTGAATAGACATTTCTCAAAGGAAGACATACAAATGGTCAACAAGTATATGAAAAAATGCTCAACATGACTAAGCATCGGGGAAATGCAAATCAAAGCCACATTGAGATATCTCACTCTGGTTTGACTGACTATTATCAAAAAGACAGAGAATAACAAATGCTGGCAAGGATGTGGGGAAAGGCGAACGCTTCTATGCTGTTGGTGGGTCTGTAAATTAGTGCAGCAGTTATGTAAAACAGCATGGAGTTTTCTCAGACAACTACAGATAGAACTGCCATACGATCCAGCAATCCCACTGTTGGGTATATATTCAAAGGAATGGAAACCATAATGTTGAAGGAATACTTGCACTCTCGTGTTTATTGCAGCACTATGTACAATAGCCAAGAGTTGGAGCCAACTTATATATCTGATATGGATTGAATTTTGTCCCCCAATTTGTATGTATTAGAAGCTTGATCACCACTGTGACTGTTGAGAGAGTGTGAAATCCCATTACGGTAATTGAAAGGTGGGGCCTTGAAGAGGTGATTAGATTCTGAGGACCATGAATGGATTAATAATGGTGGCCATGGGCATGGTTCTGAGGGCTTTAAAAAGAGAGCACATGAGTGACTCCCTCTCTCTCTGCTCTGGATTTCTGCCTTGTGCGACCCGTGGGTCACTGTCACCACCAAGAAGGCCTTCACTAGATGTGTTCCCTGAACTTTAGACTTCCAAGCCTGAGAAACTGTAAGCAATCAATTTTGTTTTCTTACAAAGTACCCAGGTCTAGGTATTTTGTCATGACCAACAGAAACGGCCTAATACAATGTCCATTGATGGATGACTGGATAAGGAAAACGTGGTATATATACACAATGAAATACTACTCAGCCACGAAAAGGAATGAAATTCTGCCATTTACAGCAAAATGGATGAAGCTGGAGAAAATTTTGCTAAGTGAAATAAACCAAGCACAGAAAGAGAAATACTGCATGTCCTCACTCATACAGTGGAAGCTAAAAAAATAGACAAATAAAAAAGAAAGAAAGATACAACAATCACAATCATACATTGAATTTTCAAAAGGAGAGAACAGAACTAAGGTTATCACAGGTGGGAAAGGGGGAGTTGGAGGGAGGTTTAGAGAGAAATTGGTAAAGGGTCACAAAGAATCGATTACACTACTTAATGATGAATATACTAATTGTCCTGATTTGATCACCACATGTTGTACACAGGTATGGATATTCAACTCTGTACTCTACAAATATGTGTAATCAATCAGGTTTCAATAGAAAATAATAATTTTAGCAGTTCTGATAGGTGTATAGTAATACCTCAGTATGATTTTAGTTCATATTTCCCAGTGGCCAATAATGTTGAACATCTTTTCATGTGCTTATTTGCCAACTGTGGATTCTCTTTTGCCTTTTTGCAATGGTTAGAGCTTCTAGTGCTATTATGAATAAGAGTGATGACAGCTGAGAGCAGACACCCTTGCCTTATTCCTAATCTTAGGGGGAAAACAGTCTTTTACCTTTAAGTACAATGTTATCTGTACGTTGTTTTAAATGCTCCTTATCGAGTTGTGGTGATTTCCCTCTATTATTAATTTGCTGAGAGTTTTTATCATAAATGAGTGCCGAATTTTGTCAAAAGCTTTTTTTTGCCTTAAATTGATATGATTATATGATTTTTCTTCTTTAGCCTGTCAATACAGACTACAATAATTGATTTTCAAATGTTGATCCAGTCTTTCATACCTGTACGAATCTCATTTTATCGTGGAGTATAAGTCTTTTTATACACTTCTAAATATAGTTTACTAATATTTTGTTGAGAATTTCTGCACTTGAGTTCATGAGAGATATTGGTCTTGTCATTTTCTTTTTTGTGTGTGGTCTTTGTCTGTCTTTGGCATCAGAGTAAAAAGGGCCCCGTGAAATGAATTGGGTAGTATTTACTCCTCTTCAATTTTATGGGAAAGATTGTGTAGAATTGTATTACTCCTTCCTGAAATATTTGGTGGAATTCACCTGTGTGGTCATTTGAGACTGGAATTTTATTGGTGTGGAGATTTTAACCACTAATTCAATTTCTTTAATAGACATACACCAGTTTAGATGATCTACTACCTTCTTGGTAGTTTGTATCTTATGAGGAATTTGCTCATTTGCTGTAAGTTGTTGACTTTTTTGGCATATGCTTGTTTATGATACTCTCTTATCTTTTTAATGGCTGTAGGGTCTGTGGCTATGTTACCTATCTCACTGCTGATATCGGTGATGCGCTGATGCGTGTCCTTTCTTGTTTTGTTCCGAGCTATCTGGTTCAAAGCTAATTGAATTTACCGATATTTTCAAAGACCCAGTTTTTAGTGTCTTTGCTTTTCTCTACAGCTTTTTGTCTGTTTTCTAGCTTACATTGACTTTAATTTCCTTTTCTTTTTCTAGTTTTATAAGGTTTTCTAATCTAAGCATTTAAATATCCTTTGAAGTACTGCTTTAGTTGCATCCCACAAATTTTGATGTGTTGTATTTTCATTTTGATTCAATTCCAAAACTTTTAATTTTCCTTGGGATTTCATCTTTGATTTATGGATTATTTAGAAGTCTATTGTTAAATTTCCAAATTTGGGGGGATTTCCAGATATATTTCTTAATTGATTTCTAACTTAATTCTGCTGTTGTACGGGAATATACTTTTATTGCTCCAATCTTTTTCATTTATTCAGACTTGTTTTATGGCCCTGGACATGGTCTATCTAGGTAAATGTTCCATATGCACCTAAAAAAAAAAGTGTATTCTGAAAGGAATGTGTATATTGATGTTGTTAGGTGGAGTGTTCTGCAGATGCCAATTATGTCATATTGGTTGATAATGCTGTCCAAGTCTTTCATATCTTTATTAATATTTGTGTACTAGTTCTATCAATTATTGGAAGAGAGTTACTGAAGTATCCAAATATAATTGTGAATCTGTCTATTTCTTCTGCAAGTTTTGCTTCATTTATTTTGAAGCTCTGTTATTAGGTGCAAACACATTTAGAATTAGTATGTCTTCTTGGTAGTCTGACTCCTTTATCATTGTGAAATATCTACTTTTGATCCCTGATAATATTGCTTGCTCTAAAATCTGTTTTATCTGATATTAGTATGGCTAATCCATGGTATGTCACTTACCGTTTTTTTATTTCTCATTTATCTGTTTCTTCATACAGTACGGTTTTATAAAAAATATACATATAATTGGGTTATTCTTTTTGTCAAATATGACAATCTTTGCTTTTTAAAGGGAAGGTTTAACCTAGCCAAAGGTTATGTAATCCCTCCAGGAGAAACGTACATCTGATGCCTGGTCAATGTAAGAGTATAAAGACTTGGCCCCTTTGCCTCAATTCAGGACAACTCTGAAAGGCCATTACAGCTGCAGAGTTCCCCATGGAATTGGATGGAGTCTCTGTTGTGACAGTTCACAGTTCATCCCTCCCTCTGCTGCTTCTCCCTCCCTACGTCTTTCATTCTGTTACAGATGTTGTTCCGAAAAGCACTTTCCAATCATCTTTCTGCGTACAAATCTCTTAGGAATCTGACAAAAAACAGGCAGTTCTTAAATAGAGTTAAACAAATAGCAACGCTATGTCCCAGAAATTCTACTCCTAGTTATTTTGCCCAAAATAAATAAGACCTTATGTCTACAAAAATATTTGTATAAGATGTTCATGAACATCATAGCAGGGGTATAAAAGCCAAAAATAAAATGAGTCAAATGTCTTTTAACAGGTAAAGGGTTCAACAAATTGTGATATATCCATACAATGGAATTCAGCAATAAGAATGAATAAAATACTGATTCATGCCACACAATAAATGAACCTCAAAAACATTATGTTGGGATGAATAATCCTGACACAAAAAGTGCATGCTGTATGCTTTTAATTATATAAAGTATGAGAGCATGCAAAACTAATTTATACTGGTGGGAGTCAGAACAGTGGTTGCTTTAGGGCCGGCCCGGTGGCGCACTGGAGAGTGCGCCGGTTCGGATCCCATGTGGAGACCGGTTCCCGCTCACTGGCTGAGCGCGGTGCGGGCGCAACACCGAGGGTTGCGATCCCATTACCGGTCAGTAAAAAACAGACAAAAAGGAAAAAAAAACAACAAAAAAAAAACAGTGGTTGCTTTAGGGCCGGCCCGGTGGCGCACTGGAGAGTGCGCCGGTTCGGATCCCATGTGGAGACCGGTTCCCGCTCACTGGCTGAGCGCGGTGCGGGCGCAACACCGAGGGTTGCGATCCCATTACCGGTCAGTAAAAAACAGACAAAAAGGAAAAAAAAACAACAAAAAAAAAACAGTGGTTGCTTTGGATGAGAAAAGATAGAGTAGAAAATGGAATGAGGAACTTTCTGAGGTCATATAAAAGTTCTACATCTTGATTTGGGTGGTGGACACACGATGATATGCATTTGTCAAAACTCATCTAACTGTGGACTCAAAACCTATGCAAGTTATTTTTGAAAATTAAACCTGAATAAAAAGTTCACAAGTTGGGTGAAACTAAACAATATTGTTAATGAATGTATTTAAAGGCAGTAAAATTTAAAAAATGAAAACAAAATGATTATGACAAAGCCCCCCTTTATTGTAGAGAAAGTTGGTTGTAATTCACATGGGTGCACTTCCGCATTGCTGGGTAATATTCTATATCTAGGTTCGTGTGGTGGATATATGGGTATTAGCTTCATAATCACTGCTAAACTGTACGCGTTTGCAGTTGGCTGTTTGTATGTTATATTTCACCCTTATAAAAGTATATTTAAGCAAATATATTTAACAAAGGATTGCTATACAGAATATATAAGAACTCTTATAAACTAACAAGAAGACAACTCACTAAAAAAGTGGATAAAATAAATAAATACTAGTTTCACAGAAAAAGAAGCACAAATGGTCTACAAGCATTTTTAAACAGCTACATTTTGATATAATTCACATTCCATATAGGTTATCCATTTAAACTGCACATCCAATGTATTTAGTCATGCATTTATTTGTTAGTGTTAGTTGCACAGGTTGCTCTCTCTCTCTCTCTGTCAGACACACACACACACACACACACACAAACACATACACACCCCAGAATGTAAGATCTTTGAAAGCAGGGGCTTTGTCTTGTTCACTTGCCATGTCCTAACATCTAGAACAGTGCCTCAGAATCACAGGTCCCCAATAAATATGTGTTAACTGACTGGGGTGAAGGTAGTGGAGATGGAGAGAAGCGAATGGATCTGAGGGATTTCTAAGATCTGAAGATGGATAGGATGTGTGGACTGAGGGCGAGCGATGGACCATGATCACACCCAGAGTTACAATTTGGGCCACTCAACAGTTGTTGATGTTAATGACAGAGCTATAGAACTTTGGAGGCAGAACATATTAGGGGCTACAAATGCTTTGGCGGTAGAATGTCATCTTGCAGTAAAAGAAATGAAGATAGGAGGCAGAAAAAGTGGATTATAGTCCTGAATTTCCTGTGTGACTCTGATCAGATCACTGCCCATTTCTGAGACTGTTTTTCTTTTGTGAGTTGATGGGTCTGAGCTGAACAATTTCTAGGTTTTCACATACAGATCTTGGTAAATATTTCAGGATATGTAGAATCTGACCACACAGCTATGTTTTATTGAGTCTATACCCCTTAATTGGCCTCCACCTGGTAGCACAAACCTGTCAGTAACACCAAAGCTTCATCGAGAGGTCTGTGTGATTTCCAGAGTGTGGCGCACAGAAGCTTACATGCAAACCTCTCATCCACACTTAGCCTGGAATGAAAGATATAGCTTTTCCTTTGCCATTTCTTCCCCCACTATTCACTTCTGTGTCCAAGGAAGCCCAGCAAGGGTAGCTCCTCACCACCGTCACTGTCATCAGTTCCCTGCACAGGGTGATGATGGGCTCACCAAAGGTGTTTTTCTTTGGAAACTCCCAAAGATGCTGGCCGAACTGGAAGCCAGACCTTGAGATGCCAGATAGTTCTTCAGAGGACTCCCATTATAGAATCATCAGATAGAAACTACAAAATGGGTGTGCTAAACATAATTAAAGACCCGAAGCAAGGATTTTTTTAAAAACACAATAAAAGAGGAACACACTATAAAGAAAGAATGGGTAGATTTGGACAATATTCAAATAGAACTTCTAGAAAGGAAAAATATGTATTAGGTTTAGAAACTCAATGGATGGAATGTAAATCAGATTAGACACAAATGAAGAGAAAATCAGTGAAATGGAAGATGAACCTAAGAAACTACTCACAATAGATCACAGAGAGGTAAACAGATGAAGAACATGAAGGACATCTTAAGCCTCAGCTCTCTCTCCTGCCCTTCCTCCTGAGTGGACTCAGCTTTACAATCTGTCTTCCACATGGCAGTCGTAATGATCTTTTTATTTATTTTTTTGAAAAGTCTGATCACCTTACTTCCCTTAAATGCCTTCAAAGGAGGTTGATTATGGGTACACGGATCTATCCATCTATCATCTATCTATCAGTAATCTGTCTATCATCTATCAATCATCTATCCATCTATTATCTACCTACCTACCTACCTATATACCAATTATCTATCTACCTACCTATCCTCTATCAGTCTATCCATCTATCATCTCTCCACCATCTATTATCTATCTATCTGTCATCTATCTCTATTATCTATCTACCTATGTACCTACCTACCTGGCTATCGAAAATGTCCACAGTGGTCCTTAAGAAAAAGCCACATTGATGCTTACAAGTCCTCCATAATCTAGGCTATGGCGAGATTGCTGTCACTGCTGCTGCCTCTGCCTGGCAGGTTTTCCTCCCCCTTTCTATGCCCCAGCCAACCTGACCTCCTGCAGTTCCTAGAACACACTGCCCCCTTGGAATTCCAAATTCTTGCGTAGGCCTCTTGCTCTGCCTGGAATACTCTTACCCGCACACCTCCTTCTCTCCCTATCTAAATTAGACTCATCTTTAAATTCCTAAACATCATTTCCTCAGGGAGGTTCCTCCCATCTCCCCAGACTAGGCTATATTCCCTACCATACTCTCCCATAGCACCCCCATCCTGTCTCGAAGACTATCTCATTGGTCATTGTTTGTTTAATGCAGGGTGTCTGTGCCTGACCACAAATCTCATGAAGATGGCAACCATATACAAGGATGTGTATCTCCAGCAGAAGTGCCTCCTAGGGTGCAGAAGGCATGCACAAGTCTCCACTGCAAACACATTCACATGAACTGCTGACCAGAACATGCACCTCGATTAAAGACCAATCCGTGATACCTCAAAACCTACTCCACACTAGGAACTTTGCTCCAAATTCTATCACAGATATACCCTAACCCTATACCACGAAGACATTCACACAGCCAAAGAGGACTTCCTTCCAACCATGTCTTCAATCAAACCATGATCAATGCCAGTAGTGGAGGGAGAACCAAAGCCTCATGCAATCTAAGGATTAAGAAAATGAAAAAGCACTGATGGTCTGGTCCCCTCTGGGAGTGACCATGACTCAAATCACGACAGTCAATGGATATAGCAAACTTGAGCCCAAGAGTTCTAAATGGATGACAAAGGTCACAAGTGACTTCTGGACACCAGGGTACTCAATGCCAGGGGTCTCAGAGAGTGCAGGGGGATCTCTCCTGGTGAACATGGATGCCGGATGATGATTGCTAAAGCTACGGTGTGGAAGCTGGATTGTATATCAGGTGGCAGTCTGCAGGGTGTGTCTGAGCCAGCTGCAGACAAGTGGGGAGCGGGGCAAAGCTGAAAACAAGAGACAGGGCGAAGAGACCAGTGTGAGTGGCCGCTCCATGTTCATTTGAGGTCCTGGGGCTTTGGCCACACCAGAGTTCCCCTAATTTCTAAATAACCACTCCGAAGGAGGCAAGCATTTGAATCTATGGTGGAGGTTCAGGAACAGTGAGGCCCGAGTCTGCAGGGGGCACTTCAGG
Organism: Galeopterus variegatus; assembly: GCF_000696425.1. Classification (NCBI taxonomy): domain Eukaryota; kingdom Metazoa; phylum Chordata; class Mammalia; order Dermoptera; family Cynocephalidae; genus Galeopterus; species Galeopterus variegatus. The sequence continues at coordinate 34,356 of NW_007734679.1, read as the reverse complement.
TCTTCAGTGCCCTGAGCCCGAATGGACTGAGCAGGAAAGATGGCAGACATGCCAATCTCAGTCCCCCTGTGTTGTCAACATGGCATCCCAGGTCCTCAGGGACATAATGCGACTCAGGGCATGGTGAACTATGCAACCAGCAATCAAGGCCTTCAGGTTAAACTCTGCTTTTTAAGAACATCACTTTTGCCCCGTGTGAATTAAAATGCGTCCACCCTTTGCCTGTCATTCACCATAACATGGCCAAGCCAGTGTCTAACTTCTGCACTGGGGACTGCCGTGGCACCTCAGGGACCTGCAAGCAGGTCCCCTGCAAAGGCTACACCATGGACAGGCCCTGCACTGCGCTGGACCAGGCAGGAGGGTTATCACATCTGTGCATCCCCAAACCCTCTCACCACCTACGTCCCTAGTGGGTCACTGGTCTCACAGATATTTCAGCAACGTCACACACAGGAATTCTGCCTTTTATTCAGTCCTCGGGGTTCCTAATGTAGCTGAGACATTTTCTGATCGTTTGAAAATCTTGAAGTGTCTTTCCACAGTCTCCCTGTAGGAATGGATGCCCAGCAGGATTCAGCAGTCTTGGGTGCCACCTTTTATGCAAGGGCTCAGAAGATGATGATGATGCCTTTTTCCTCTCAAGTTGACTGATATACTGGAGAAATCTGAGGCCTTCTGATCTTGCGCTATTTAAAAGTAGCCTATGTGTTCTCTCCTTGGATAATTTTTTTCTCTTAACATTTAGACATGTTACTATAATACTCTTGTTAATAGTTTCTGGTTAATGGAACTGAGATGAAAACTTACCACTTCCAGCCTCATTTATTTTCTTGGTCCCGGGAGAGCATTCTTCCCCTTTACTGTGTTGATTGCGTTGGTCACAGACAAGCTGCCTTGCATCCAAGCAACAAACCTAGAGTCGACTCTGAGATTTCTGTCCCTGACCCACAGTAAGACTTTCTGCTCTTGTGCTGCCTCTACTTAGGATGAAATCAAAAAGTAACAAAAAATTTCAGAGAATAGTTAGAATGATCACACATGGACCTATTTCTTGGTGACAAAAGTCACCAAGAAAGTGTTCTTATATTAAAATTTTTCCATTTAACTAAAGCATAGAGCCTTGTGTTATTTCTTATAGGTAAATTTGCGTATGTAAACGTGTGTGTACACTACATAAAAATTATATGTATGTATATGTGTGCGTATATATTTACATAGGCTGATTTTTTTTTTTCAAGCAGTGGGGATAGATTTCTTAAGAGTGCATTCATTATTCAACTAATGTGTGCTCTAAGCAGCATAAAATAGCACAAAATTAAAGAAGGAATATAGTCTAAAACAAAGCACCTTACATACATTAGTTCATTGAAAAGGGAGCCCTGTCACTAGGAACCTTGCAGTCACCTGGTAGAGATACCTGCACATGAAGTTACGAGGAGGCAGACGCTGGTGCCTGGCTGCGCAGGCTGGAGCTAGGAGAAGACTCACTGTGGGCCAGAGTGGCCATGGAGGGGCACCCGGAGGAGGGACTGGGAAGAGGTGGGCTCGCCTGGGCTCCCTTGAGATGCAGGCATGTACTTTCCTGGGAGCTGGCTGAGCTCAGGTGTGGACCAGTGGCTCGCCAACCTGGGTGCATAACAGAATCACCTGGTGGGCTTGTTAAACACAGGTAGCTGGGTCCCACCCCAGAGTTCCTGACTCAGCAGGTCTGAGATGGGACTTGAGAATTTGCATTTGTAACAAGTTCCCAGGTGATGCTGATGCTGCTGGTTGAGGACCAGGTGTTGAGAACCACAGGAAACTGTGTAGACCCCGAGCCCAGGCCTTGGCCTTTGCCCAACCAACAGCGCTCAAGTCCCACTTTAAAGATTGGCAGAGAGGCAAGACTGTCAGGAGTCAGCTCACAGCCTGTGGGACGCTGTGGTCTATGGGAAGTAAGAGGCAAAATCATTCCCACCTGTCTAGCAAGATGCTGACTGTGCTGGGAATGCAGTAAGAGGCAGGTGACTGCTCTCGAGGGTGACTTCCATGCCCAGATCCATCTGATACTCTAATAAAGACGAGTGAGCAGCAGGAGCCCCCTTGTCAATGAGAAGACAAAGCCAGGGAGCAACCCCCTGGGGGCAGACTCCACTCCACAAGGCCTATTCTCTCAGGCTTGGCAACCAGGAGTGTGGGGATTGGCACTCGCTGGCCCCGCAGCTGGAGGTGCAGGGGCCGGGGGCACAGGCCTGCGCCTCCATCAGGGTTCAGGGATGGTGAACAGCCACACAGTCCTGCCTGCCAGGCAGCTGCCGCCATCACCACTGAGCCTGGCAGAACCTTGCACTCAGACCTTTCCTGCTGGGTTGCTGCAAAGCATTGGGAGTCCTTTCTGAAGGTCTGTGAGGATGATACCTACCAATACTGTATTGTACACTTTTAATTTGCTAGGCGCACAGACATTAAATCTTCTCTCCCTCCCCACCCAACTGGTAACCCGGTAGAAGTAATGATTGTTAATTAGTTTGATTGTGGTGATCATTTCACACCATATATGTATATCAAAACATCATGTTGTCCACCTAAAATATATACGATTCTTTGTCAATTATGTCTCACTGAAACTGTTACAAAATAAATCTACAAGTTGGGGGGTGGGGGAAGCAAGTGCCTTTGTGAGTGTGGAGAGCCGAACATCTTCCCAGAGAGCCTTAACAATGAGTTCTACTGTCACAGCCTCTGTGGTCCACTGGGCACAGCCTGCAGTGGCCACCAACATGGGAGGGTCTCTCTTGGCCACGATGATCCCCCACCTGGCTTCATCTCTGCAGGGGTAGGCCTTCGTGCACAGCCCTGCCCTCTCTTCTGTGGATCTACCCTTCACTGGCTCCCTTCTCACAGCATATAGAGATATTTAACTCTTTTGTATTCAAAATAAAATTTAAAAAACATAAAAGCTCAACTCTCTCCATGCAGGGCTTCCTTCAACTCCTTCCTCTCACAGATAAGTACCTGGAACAGTTATTTGGACTGGTAGATTCTCACCTCCCATTTAACCTTCCACGTATTCCAATCTGACTCGCCTCCCCCACTCCGTGCTTCTACTCATGGTTCTGCACGCTTGGGATGCAAAGGTGAATAAAACAGATCTGCGCCCCCCAGAGCTTGAAATCTAGTGAGGGGAAGGGAAAGAAAAGCAACATGCATAAGAGAGAAGTAAATTCTGTGGTATGCTAGAAGTTGATGAGTGCTAAGGAAAAAAAGTAGAAAGGCTCAAGCAGGAATGAGAAGATGGGGAGAGGACTGACATTTAAGTTGCAGGTCAAGGATCAACATGCTGGGTCCAGATCTTTTCTTCAATCAAATTCAAAGTGGATGAATGACACATATATTAGTTGTGATCATGGGCTTCTGAATTGCTGGGCTTTACAAAGGAATTCTGGGCAAATTCCATTGAGTGAAGAACACAGGCTGGAATTGAAAGCACAGAAAGAAGAGTGTGCAGTCTTCACAAGGCAGTGATTTTAGGAAGTCAAGAATGTCCCCACTGTAAAGCAAGGCAAATCATAACTAAAGACAAAATGTTTCATTATTTTAGTTATTATTTTAGTCATACTAAGTTTTCATTTATATTGTCAGAGCTAGGGCTCAGACCCTTCAAACCCACTGTACAGACTGGGTCACCAGACCCTTCACGTGCTAAGCTGGGTCCCCAGACCCCTCACATGCAGGTCCATGCTAGGTAATTGGGAAAATTCCAGGAGCTGTTGGCAGACAACACGAGCTCAGTCCTCAGCAGCAGCAGCAGCTTACAGGTCTGGTAGCTTAGAGGTCCGGTGGTGGCGGTGGCCTTGTGGAGGGTCCCGGGGACACTAGCAGCAGTAGCAACAGCCTCCAGCAGCAAAGTGGCCTCCCCATGGCAGTCCCCCCCCCCAACGGGGGGCATCCCGGGGGGGGGAGGCACTGTGGATCAGAGCCACTCATCCTTTATACTTAAGTCCATAACCCAGGACACCTGGGTGCACATGAGTAATTACGTCAGACAATAACTAAAAGAACACCTGAGCCCACGTGCCTATTTACATCAAATGCTCAGCAAGATTCAGAGCATCTGAGGGGCCCTGACCTTTTTCCTATATTTTCCCAATACCCCACCATTCCCTTCACTTGTGCAGCTTGGACATTGATTACATAAGGGCACAAAGCCCTTATTCCACAAAGAGAGCTCACGTGCAGATGAGGGTCCGATGGGGTGTCTTAAAGGTATTCAGCACTGTGGGACTGTGAACATAGCTCACTCCATCTTGAACCCTTACCACTTACTATGTTCTTTGTGAGAGCTTTGCTCATAAAAGTTATACAGTAGCTAGGGGTGAGGTAGAACAATAGACAGGAACAGCCTGCTGACAATTAAGAAGAAATCATTAAGTACCAGTGTGGGCAATAGGCCAGCTTGACCCCCCCACATCAACATTTGGAGCTAGTTACATTAGCTTGCTTTTTAATAAGTAACTACGTTTTGACCTTTTCCACTGCTTTGTGCGAACTGACTGTATAAACCTGAGTTTGACCAGGAGGTGATGCAGAGAAACTTTGTGTATGCCTGTGAGTTGTTGTCTGCCCAATCCATCATCCTGTGCGTAAGTTACCCCTTAATAAAATCCTTCACTTTACTGCATGGAATTGCCTGTTTCGTTTTTCAGTCTCAAGGTACCTTCTCAGTTTGGTGGACATTTTGCCTTTGTTCCAGACAAGCAGTTGGGAATAAACCAGTGAAACCAGCTGCAGAGAGCAGGCTTTGATTGGGGGTAGTGGTCCTACACTGGGTAAATGCCTAGGTAGGATAAAAACAAGTATAAAAATGAGAATACAGCAGAGGAAGGCAGAAGAAATTTAATAAACTTTAAACCTTACAACTGTGTTCTGAGTTGTTGCCAACAAGCCTGCTTTGCCAGCACTCACGTATGGAAAGGTTCAGGACAGGGGGCTGCAGACACAGAGACCCCAGCCTGGCTTCCCCCAGCATCTTCACAGTGTAGTGGAAGATGCACCAGCCTGGAGAAGCAAGTTCCCTGCTTGGTGGTTACCAGTCTTAAAGAAAAACATTATTCAGTAACACTTGTTAAAGTATGATAAAGGCAGACTTTATTCAGGACCATTGTGATAGGTGTAGGGACCACTCTGATGGGCTTTTGCAGTGGGGAGAGAGACTGGACTCAACTCTCAGTACAGCATGGGGAATTGAGAATTTATAGCCAAGGAGCAGGGTGGGGGTCAGTGAATGAGAAATTGCTAAGAGGAAACATCAGGTGGAAGGTGGATTCTGTCTACACCGACCTAAAAGGATTCTTGCTGAAGATAGGCCAGGTGATCAGACATCACCTGGGAAATGATGGAGGATAAGAAACTTGATCAGATATTAAGGGTGATCAAATATGAAGGGTAGGAGGTTTTTGCTAAACTGACTTAAGGTTCTTGCTAAGACTGGATTTTACAAGAAGTGTACAGATGGGCCTAGGAGAAGGCTCAGGAGCCTGACTAAAGTTTGCTCAAGCAGAGACTCTTTGTCAGTGGATACTAAAGGAGTCCCTCCTACACCCATCTGTCTTTTGCTGGGATTCATTCATCTTAACTCTAAAATTAGGAGGTTGGAATGCATCGATGGTTTCTAACTTTCATTTTTTTCCAGTGCAATTCTTCCTTTGAACAAAATCTTAAGCAGAGCCCGGCAGATAGCATCTCTGACAGTGGAGCTGATCCTGGCTGGATCACTCCACTCCCTCCTGGTCCCCTCCCGCCTCACGCTCTCCTAGAAGCACTTCTGAGAAAAGGGAGGGTCCCGGAACCTGGTGCTTCCTTCCCTCCTCTGTCATCTTACAGTTCTTCGATGTACATGAACTACCGAAAGACATAGGATGGAAAGAGTAATTTAAGAAGATCGCTTAATTTTAAGAAAAACATAAGGAAAAGACAACCGCAGGAACCAACATCCAGAGTGGGACACCCAGGCGGGAAACAAATCAGCCCCTACAGAGGACAGCCCAGGAGTCCCCGTGGAAGGAGAGGTGACAACCCTGCTAGGACATCCTACCTGGGGTGGGGGCGGGGCAAGTGAATCTGTCACTCGTCAGCTACAAGAGGCTTCACATTCCCCTCGAGGATGGCCAAGCAGCTCTGCTCGCAGCAAGAACAGATGAAGAGGAAGGGACGCCGTGTCACAAACCTTGATTCCAAGTTCGATGTTTTCTCCTCTGTACACATCCATCCCAGGGTCCACAAGACCAGTTTCACCAAAGAACTTCCTGTTGACCACGATGGAGCAGCCGATCATGGCTGGCATCCTGCGGGACACAGAAAAAAGCCAAGATCGTGGAGGCACCAGCCCCAGAAACCCTGGTGTAGCAACTGCCCGCCAGACAGGCGCTGGCCCAGCACAGAAAGTCAAGTCACTCCCCTGAGGCCCTGAGTCACCACCCCCTCCATAAGGCTGCCTATTAGTGTCAGAACCTCTGGAGCACCCAAGGCGTCCTCTGTCAACTGCACGGAGACTGGTCTCATGCCCCACGTGGTGTCTGCCCGGATGGGGCATGATGGTCCCTGCGTTAGGGGCACAGCTGAGTGACAGGATGGGATCCAGGGGCAGCCTCAAAGAAGCTCAGTGGTGAGGAGCAAGGGGCACCTGCTCCCTTCCCCAGGAAGGAGAAGAGATCTGGCAAGCCAGCTGCTCCAAGGGGAGACTGGAGAGGGAAGGTCAGAAGCAAGACACCCAATCTCCATGGCAAGGTGGGAGGAAGTGGATCAGGGTGTGGGTCTCTAGAGAAGGGAGACGACTAGGCAGGAAACCATCAGTACCCAGGGATATCAGTGATAAACGGCAGAGAGGTGCCTCAGCCCACAGACAGGGTGCTGAGTGGGAGAGATGCAAAGAGCATCTACGGGGTGACTGTAAAATCTGGGGGAAAAGTAGTTTACTTTTGTATGTACTGATCCCCTTGATTGTTTCTTCTGGGGTAGGCTAAGAGCCCAAGTTGACTCAACGAAGATAAGAGACAGAAAGGATGTGAGGCGACATCACACACATATGCCCTGTTAATGCCCCATGCTCACTGCAATTCTGCAGGACGCGTGGAACCCTGCACTGCTAATGAGGGGCAACACACTGGTACATATTACATACCATACTGCACTGTACTCGTGTTATGCCGTGTACCGTTAGTGTAGCATCCATAAGCCATTTATTATGTCTTTTTGCCTCTGTTTGCAGACTTCATAGGCACCCTTGTATAATAAAGTCACTTGGCAGATGTCTCAGCATCCACCATGCCTAAGGCATTCTGCTGCAGGGGTAGAGAAACACAGACAGGCTTCCCTCATTCCAGCAACTGAGAGTGAACATAACAATATAATTGCTATTGTTGCAACCACGTATCCAACAATGACCGTCTCAAGCACGAGGTGCAAAGCCCTTTCCATGCCATGCCCCAGGTGAACATCTGCACCACCCTGCAAAGGAGGCAGAACCATTTCCATGTGACAGGAGGTTAAGTGACCTGCTGAGTCACAGGATAGAACTCAGCACCTAACTTCAAAGCCCTGAGTTTTAGCCCTGTGCTTTACTACACCCTTCACAAAAGGCTTCATGTAGGAGCTGGCATACTCCCACCCTGCCAAAGCTCAGAAATACCATTAAGATGCTTTTCTGGGCCAAAGAGACGTCTCACACAGGAGACCACCAGGAAGCTGTTACGCGGAATTTTTTGGAGAAATGTGGACCGTCATCTCAGACTCTCATCTGCTAATTCTGATTTCTGACTGGACTTTGACCTTACTGTCCAGATTTCTGACTCCACAGAACCCCTGTTGGTACCCACGTAGTGACGCAGCCATGGGTACACGGGAGAAGCACACGTTCAGAGCGGAATGCTAGCGCTGCTGCTGAAACGCACAATCGTGTTACATTAATCAGAAGCATTCTGATCCCAGTTAGGTCTCTATGGAGTTTCACTGTGTGGATTAAACAAGAGATGATAATGGAATGTGCCCATGCTTAGAGCGGGAGCTCAATAAATGATGTGACTTTGCCCCGTTGCAACGAGGCTCCTCCATGTTTTCCAGAAATCCCGTGTCAATCATGGCTGTGCACAGAACACTGACATCTGCTAGCGCAGCTGTGCCGCCCTTGGATCCCCCAGGGACAGCAGAGGCTTCCTCGTCAGCCATTTCTGACAAACCCTTGGCCCCTCTTAGAGAACCAGCCTGATCTCTGAACTGGAACAGTACGATATGAGCCCATCTCCTGGCCTCAGTCAACTGAACCAGAAATGAGCACTGATCCCAAACCAGGTTAACCAAATTATTTGTCCCCTGAGCTTGGAATCGAGACAGAGCTGATAGCTGGACAAGTCAATCTAATGCATTGTTGGGGCTCAGGCCAGCGCCATGCTGGGCCTTGTGCCCATGGAGGATGGAGCAGAGGGAGGAGGCAGGTGCACAGGGGAGTGGCTGTCCAGTGACCTGGCTTCCCATCACCGAGAGGCCTGGCTCTGCCCTCTGCCCCGGCATCTGCGGTCGGCCATCCTCAACTTAAACGGTGTTAGATGAGTTGTGTTTTTTGTGACCTGATGGGGACAATGTCATATGCTGTCTCCTCCTACTTACGATCCAGAGCAGGAAAAAGATGGCTTTATCACACAGCCTGAAGAGGCAAACTGCAGGGAAGAATCACTCTGCGAGAGCTAAAGCCAGGTCCACCTGAGTTATGGACACGTCAGTGACACCCATGCCTGGATATAAGGAGCACCCCTGGGCATGCTGGAGTCTGCAGAGGATGAGGGGCAGAAGACAGCCCTGTTGTCACCTCCATTCTCTAGGGTGCAGCTGTGAGCACATCACGAGGTTCTGACAGGTTAGAATGATCTTCCCAAAAGCCTGTGCTCAGAGTCTGAAAATGTCCACCACTGACAAGTGTGTATAACTAACACCTGCCCCAAGACTCTCTGCTCTCTAAATCCTCCAAGGCAGGCAGGACAGTGGACATCACAGGGAACAGTCACGCAACAAACACTCTGAGGCTGTGGCTTTGGGCACAGCCTCAGGAGCCCCAGTGGCTGGTCTAGGGCTCAGCTGCAGCAGCGCCACGCTGACGGCTCCTTAGAAAATGTAGATTCCTGGGTCCAGCCCAGAACCACGAAATTCCACTTACAGAGATGGGACTCTGGCATTGTGTTTGTACCAGCAGAACTGTCCTGGGGAGCTCCTCTGCCAGAGGACTGTCAGGTCCCTCCCTGGGAGCAGAGATGCGGTCCCTGTAATCTCTCGTATTCCCAGGAGCGGGGGCCTTGCCCGACACAGGGTAGGCACTCGTTAGATAACTTCTGAATAAGTGAATGAGCACAACTCATTCAGTTTTGTGTGGTGACCCCTGTGAGGAAGGGCTCCACGGTGCTTCAAGGACCAACTGGACAGCAGGGAGTGTGCTCTGGCTGCAGCTGAAAGGGAAGGAGGGAGGGAGGAAAGATGGAGAAGGGAGAGGACAGGGAGGTGCTAGGAAGAACGGGGGAGGGGAAAGGGCAGGGATCCAGAGCTCATCTCCACTGTCTTCTTCCTTCCAGAGCCCTCTCGGATTGCCCCTTGGGTAACATCTCTTCCTGCCAAGCAGCCTGATATTTTAATAAAACTTGGTTCTCTCTGGAGGATAGTTTTCGGTTGTGGGTGGTACGGAGAGAAGCCTTCATAGTGTGACTTGGCCCCCTCTCTGCTGGAAACAGCTCTGTGTGGCACAGCCCACCAGTCTCCATATCAGAAGTCCTGGCATTTCTCAGAACAGAACCATGAGGTCCCCTTAGCGCCTCCTCATTGAAACAAGGCCAGGGCAGGACAGTTGCCCAGGATGGCACGAGGGCCCCCGGGAGGCCTCCGTCTGCACCTGGGTGGGCCAACAGAACCCGAGGACAAAGGGGCAGGAGGCTGCTCCTGATGCAGCAGGTGTGGACCAAATGCGTGAGGATGATTGCTCCTGGTGTCATGGGAAGAGATTTCCTGAGGGTCACGGTCAAAATCTACCACAGCGTCAAGAAGAGCCTGTGGAAAGGAGGGGCTGGCCATGGGCCCTGGGAGGCGGCAGTCCCCCATTGAAGCAGAAGCAGAAGGCCACATCCCTGCAGATGCCGGGGCTCCGGGGCCCTCCCCACAGGGCTGCGAGCAGGTAAGGCCCCAGCAGGCAGCTAAGGTCTAACTGGTGGACGTCATGGAGACTAAACGATTCAAAGGCACATCCTCACCCATGGCTGGGCCGGCCAGTGCTGCTGGCAAGTGCAGCGGGCGACTGCTTTGAATTCTAGAACTACCCGACTGCACTGCAATGGGCAGTCAGCCTTGCATGCCCGTGGAGAACCAGTCTTCCCACAGGAAGCCACCACCCCCCCCATCTGCCACTGCCATGCCAGTGGCAGGTTAGCCAGCCTCATCCTCACATCAGTTAATCAAGAGCAAAGCATGGCCCCACTTGCCCTCCGAGGTGTCCTCGCCACCTGCCAGCTGTGGGGGTCGTGGCCAATGACACTTTGGGCTGATGCGGTCCTAGAATGTGAGCCTACAGCCTCATTTTTCAAACTCAAGTGCGATGACCACCATTAGTGCAACTGTTTCAATCCAAAATCATTCAAAAATGACCCTCACGTTAAGGGATCCGCCAAAGCCTAAAAATAGCTCCCCTACAGCGGAGAAGAACAGAAATGAAAAATCATGCCTTTTGTTGTTGCTGTTACACAAAACACATGCAATGCACACAACATTCCCAGCTGAGAGAGGATGGGTGGAGGAAGAGAGAGACGGGGAGGAGAGGGTGGCAGCCCCAGGAACTTTCACCGAGAGGGGTGAAGCTTGCTCATTTTCAATGTCTCCTCCTTTGACATGTGACCAAGGGCCCATCTGTGTTCTGGATATCTCCCCTCCTCAAAGCCCCTCAGTGGCTCCCTAGTCTCTTCTGAACGAAGTGCAGGTTCCTCCTGGGCATCCTTGTCTGTCTCCATTCCTTCCAGCCATGAACCCTACAGACCCCATGGCCCGGCCATACTGGAGCATTCCTGTTTGTGAAATACACACCAACTTTGTACTTCCTTTTCCTGAAACATGCTCCACGAGACCACCTCCATCTATTCCAATCCTATCCACACTTCAAAACACATTTCTTTCTCTTTGAAAAATAATTATGTCACAAAAAAAAGAATACATATACCTTATAGAAAATATACCTTGAAAAACAGGAGAAAACAAAAAAATCACCTGTATTCTCTACCCATAAGACTCAACTCTCTGATTGCTATCCCTGATCTTTCTAGCTCATGTGCTTAGGTACCCCAAATCCACCCTTCTTCTATCCCACTGGGCCCCCCAATCTGTGGTCCTACCACCTTGACAGTGGGCTTCCCCAGCTTCAAGCCATGGCAGGTGCTGTCACCCCAGTGTCCCTTTCTCACTCTGCTGGTCTTATTTGGCCAAGCCCAGTGCTGATCAGCTCAATGCTCCCCTTACTCCACACCCACAACGCACAGCTGGTCATAGTAGAGAAACGTAAACACATGGGTTGATTTCAGTTTAAATTCGGGGTCACAAGTCCCTAAGGGGCCCAAGGTACCCACATCTCCTCCCTTCTCAAACCCCCCAGACCTCCTCCTCCTTCCTCACCCTCAACCGATGACCTTGCTTTCTCCTCCCCTAGGAAAGCAGCACACTTCTAACGAGATGTGCACACCCCTACGTCAACCCACCTGCTAGTATCCGCACCTGCCTTTTGCTACAAATGCGCTGTCCACTTGCTCAGCTAAGCTCTGCCCGAGTGGGAGATCCCACGCCCTTCCGCTACTCAGAGGCCCCCCTGCAGTAACCCCCTCCCCAAACGCACTTCGAATCATCTGCTTCCCTCCTGGGCTGCATCGCTCCTGCAGCTGACACACGCTACAAAGGCTGCTCTTGACCCACTTCCCCGACACCTGCCCTCTCCTTGTGTTTTGCTTTTTGCTCCCCCTTATAGCAAAACTCCTGTAAAGAGCTGTCTATACCAGGTCCTCTGATTCCTCTCCTGGTTCTCTCCTAAATCCACTCCAGTTAGGCTTTGAACCCCACCACTCCGCTGCAACTGCACGTGTCAAGGTTGGAGATGACCTGTCCCTCTAAAACCACTGGTTGGTTCTCAGTCCTCATTGTGTGTGCCTCTTAGCCACATGTGACACTGCCAGCCCTTCCTTTTTCCTAGACGCAGAAGTCCACTCGCATCCAGCACCGTGCAGCCTGGCTGTGCTCCTGGCTGCTCCTTTCAGTCTCCTTTCTCCTGGTGTTCGAGGTTGGAGGACTCCAGGGCATGGCCCATGGGTCTCTTCTCTTCTCCATCCACACTTGTTCCTTGGTGATGTCGTTTGCCCTCATGGCTCTCAATGACATTTACGTTCCAATAGCTTCCAAATTTACACTCCAGTCTGAGTCTTTCCTCTGAACCGCAGACTGGCATGTCCAACTGACTGCTCCATGTCTCCCTTACATCTACGAGACCCCTCGCACATGGCTGAAATAGAGCCTTTAACCTTCCCCACTCAACCCTGCTCCACCTGCAGTCTTTCCTGTCTTGGGCAATGTCAACTCCATTCTTCTAAATGCTGGGGTAGAAAACCTTGCTCTGGGCCTTGGTGCCAGTCAGCCAGAAAGTCCTCATGGCTCCACCCTGAAACATATCTGGAATCGGATGACCTCTCAGCACGTTCTCTGCCACCATCCAGTCAGCACCACGATGTCGTCACATTGCCTGGGTGATGGTAGTGTCCGCCTAACTAGCTACTGCTTCCACCCTCCCTCCCCTTCAGTGAACGCTCAACACAGCAGCCAGATGATCCACTGAAACGTACATCGCATGTGGCCATGTCTCTACTCTCCAATGATTCCCCGTTCCCTTTGGAAGAAAAGCCAGGGTTTCACAATGGCCACCAAGACTCCCTCTAGATGGTCTGTGTTCCCCAGGCTTCTCTGACCTCCTCTCCTTCCCATCCAGCCACATTCTAGGTATATGCCCCAAATAACTGAAAACAGCTGCTCCGAGGAAACCCTGTACACACAAGTTCATAGCACCATTATTCACAACAGCCAAAAGGTGGAAACAACCTGAACATCCATCGACCGATGAATGGATACCTACAATGCGGTGAATCCACACAATGAAACACTACTTAGACATAACAAGGAATGAAGTACTGACATAGGCTACAACAGGGATGGACCTTGAAGACATTGTACTAAGTATAGAGACGACATATCAAAGGCTATTTATTACATAATTCCATTTACTTGAAATGTCCAAACAGGCAAATCCATAGAGACCGAAAGCAGATTGGTAGTTGCTAGGGCTGGGTGCAGGGGTTAGTGGGGAGTGACTGCTAATGGGTACAAGGTTTCCATCTGGGGTGATGAAAAAGTTCTAGGAGTAGGTTATGGTGATGGTTGCACAACACTGTGAATGGACCTAATGCTACTGAAGTGTACACTTTAATGTGGTGATATGGATTGAATTGTGTCCCCCAAGTTTTACATATTAGAAGCTTGATCCCCAGTGTAAGTGTTGAGGGTGGGAAATCTTATTATGGTAATTGAAGGGTGGGGCCTTGTAGAGGTGATTGGATTCTTAGGACCATGCTGGTAGTGGATGAACTAATAATGGTGGTCATGGGCATGGTTCTGAGGGCTTTAAAAGGAGAGCATGCGAGAGTCTCTCTCTCTGCTCCTGCCTTCCTCACAATGTGACACCCTGCATCACCAGATGTATTCCCTAGACTTTGGACTTCCCAGCATCTGAAACCATAAGCAACAAACATTGTTTCTTTATGCATTAACCAGTTCCAAGTATTTTGTTATAAGCAACAGAAATGGACTAATACAGATGGTAAATTTTAAATTATGTGTATTTTACCAGAACAAATAATATGGAACTGGTGACAACAATCCTCAAGCTTCCTTTGTCATATTACCTTGTAAAAGTGACCCCTGAATTTCTAATTGCCATTAGAAGGGAGTGCAAGAGAGTGGAGGGGTGCACCTATCTCCATTCTTACCTTCTACTCTTGAAGACAAACTTTCCAGCACTCTGGTGATAAGGTCGCCAAATATTTCAAGTTTCAGCCCAAACCCCACATTTTCGAGCTGGGTTAATTGGCATGAGAACCATGGATGGGTGGGAACACAGGTCCTGCCGTGGTCTGAATGTCCCCTCCAAAAGTCTTGTTGGAACTCAACTGCCATTGTAACAGTGTCGAGAGGTGGGACTGTTAAGAGGTGATGAATGCTGTTACTGTGAGAGTAGGTCAGTTACCGTGGGAGTGGGCGCCTGATAAAAAGAACGTTTTTGGCGCAGTCTCCTCTCTCTTACTCACTTGCCCATCCACCCTCTGCCTTCTGCCACGAGATGATGCAGCACGAGGGACCTTGCCAGATGCCAGCACCCTCTCTTGGACTTCCCAGCCTCTGGTCCCGTGAGCCACATAAACTTCCACTGTTTGTAAATATCCCAGTGTGTGGTGTTCTGTGACAGCAGCAGAGCACAGACTAACACAGGCCCCCACCTTAGGGAAGGCACACTAGCCAGAAGTCCTGCTGCCCCGCGCAGTTATCCTGCCATCTGTGACTCAGCTTCTCCATCGGTACACTGTGCCTAGGACTCTACCCTGATAGGACCTAATAGGACCGCAGTGAGAATCTGATGAGACAGTAAAAACAGACAATGCACTCAACACATGAGTGCTGTAACCGAGAGCTTTAAAGGAAGTGAAGGATGAAGGACTTAAGGGAAGGGGGTGGGCAGGGAGGGAGAAGCTGGGGAGGAAGGATCTGGCAAAGGTGTCGCTCCAGGAGACAATTCGGCTCTCCAGTTAGAAGGGCAAGGCGGGGGCCTGAGTTCCAGGAGGGAGGGGAAGGGAAGTAAGATAGTCGGTCCCTTGTAGCGGACGTGCGTGCGCACTCAGGTGAGCACCGGGGGCAAGTGTGTGCAAATTCACCTGAGGGAATAGAGTGGGGCAGTCAGAGTGTCCCCAAGGGAAATGCCTGTGTGGCCAGTAGTGGAGGGGATGCGGGGTGCCTGCCCGCAGATGGCCCAGCCCAAGCTCGGGCCACACCGACCGCAGTCTGTGCCTCTGCAGGGAACTCCAAAGACATGTGTGTGTGGAATTCCATGTCCCCACAGCTCCTGGCCTTGTTCAGCTCTGAACGCCCTGTCACCATCCGCAGAGGAAGGTTTCTGAGCAGGGATGAGAGCACTCATTCATTCGCTAATCCTGTCAGCAAGCATTATGAAGCAGTCCAGAAATCCTTTGTTAGACTAGGTCCCAAGCACTTGAGGCTATAAAAACACAGGGTGCCATCGTAGTGGGCAGACAGACGCTAATTTTTTGTTGTTCTTTAGTAAATGTGGCTTCTGGTTGAAGCCCGGTGTTACGCATCCGTGGGTTGTCAGTGGGAGGATCAGGTACTGTTTCGGGACAGGAGGAGCCAGAAACTTGGCCTGCTATGCTGTGGCCTCCTGGCCTCCCTACCCTGTTCAGCCCCTGCCTGGCTGCTGGCCTGGCACTGTGTGGCAGGCTCCTCGGTCCCCACTGGGTATCGGTGCTGTGTCTCCCCTCGCTTTTCTTTGCCGCCTTACACCTCCTGCCACTGTCCTTGACCCCAGTCACAGGTGACCATGTCTCCAAATGTGCATCTGACTGATGGTTCTTGACTTGGGTATCGGGGCTTACCCTGTTCCCCCTTCCCATGATTCTTGCTGGCCTGCCCTGTTGGGACTTCCTGCTGTCCTCTGACTTCAGCCTCAAACACCTGCTGTTTTCTTTGGTCTCCGCCGTGCATCAGTGATCAGCCAGGCCTGGGTGCTGAGCACCTTCTCGCAACACCCCACATGCAGGAAGAGCTCATAAAATTCAACTCCATCCCTGCAGCTGTCTTTGTATGAATTGCTGCAAACCTTGCTCTCCAGGTATACTCACCACTGGGTATTCTGGTAGGATTGTCAACTTCTCTGGCAGGAAATAGCTTGCTTAATCAACATTCACTTGCAACAGTCCTCCCTTATGCACGGGGGACACGTTCCAAGATCCCAAGAGGATGCCTGAAACCACAGCTTGTTCTGAACCCTATATATGCTATGTTTTTTTTTCCTGTCCACTCATACCTGTGATAACACTTAATTTGTAACTTAGGCACAGTAAGAGATGAACAACAAAAGCCAATAACAGAACAGTCATAACAAGGTGCCAGCATTGCTGCTCTTGTGCTTTGGGGCCATGCTGAAGTCAAATAGATGTGATGTGAGCACCAGCCTGTTAGACCACGACAGTCGATCTGATCGCGGATGCGGCTGCTAAGTGACTCACCGGCAGGTGGTGAACGCAGCGTGGATCCACTGGACGAAGGGGCGAGTCATGTCCCATGCAGGATGGAGCAGGCGGTGAGGGATTTCGTCATGCTACTCAGCACGGTTTGTGATTTGAAACTCGTGAACGGTTTATTTCTGGAATTTCCATTCAATATTTTCAGACCGTGGATAACTGAAGCAGCAAAAAGCAAAACTGTGGATAAGGGGAAACTAGTGTGTTTCCGTGCACTGTTATAATATCTTACACTGTGAATTCTTTTACAGCATTTCCTAATCAATAGGACGAGTGTCTGAGGCAGATGCTGCCTGCTCAGTCAGCAGCTGGCACTGGCACCCGTGCTAAGGTGACCAAAAGACAGCACAGGGAAGGAGAGGAGAGCCAGGTGGGCACACCACTCAGGCCACAGTGTCCTTTCCTGAGAGTATCTCCATTATGTGGCTGGGGAAACTGAGGCTCAGTGGTCAAGTGAACTGGCCAACAGCAGACACATGCAAGGAAGTGCGGAGCCAGTCCTATCTGCTGTCATCTGACCCCTCCCCCCGCCCAGGCACCCCTGCTGCCTCCCAGACCATATCGCCTAAAACTGGCAGTGGCTAAGTGCTCTCATGCAGGGTGGAATCAGTGGTCCTGCTTTGAAGATTTCTGGGAACTTGCAGCTGCTAAATACTAAAACTATAATCGGGGGGAAGGAGTCGCTGGCTGGTATAGAATTCTCAACTGGCACAGTGGAGTCATTCAATACTCAGGGTTCCATTTGCCTGTGCTATCCGTATAAATACTGAAAGGGTAAGTACTGCTGCCTTTTAAAAAATCAAATGCCATATACAGCAGGCAAATATCTCACAAGAAAATAGGACCCAAAGGGTAGTGCTTTGCTGATAAATGGAGGAAGCACTTTCACGTTTGCTGCTGAAAAGATAACTCATGCTGAAACGACAGATTCCTCCAGATCGGGAAGTGAACTAACTGTCTGGGTATTAAGAGCCTTCCCTTTTGGAGGATAAAGGAAATCTCATCTCTCTGGGGTGTGAGTTTTCACAGATGCAGGAAATGCCAGTGGGGATTGCACATGTCAGTCCCAAACACACTTCCTTGACTGACCGATTTTGCCTGGGATTGCTTTGTTAGAATAAAGACCATACCAAAACTCTTTAGTAAGATGCTTCCCACAAGCAATTTTCTTAGCATAACACTTTTGCTCTTTGCTAATCATATTTTCTTTAGGCGTTGAGAAACTGATCTGCAGATAATCCTTTGAAGAGTACTTTTGTAAAAGCATGGTGTTTCATAAAAAGTGGTAACATGTTAAGTCATTATCAGCCATCAACACTTTATGTATTTTTAAAGTGTCTAGTTAACTATCTTGTGAGATGAGATGTGGTTGGGTGAATGTTTTGGGGAAGAGAAAAAAGAAAGATCTAGAACAGGCATTGGCAAACTACACCACCTGTTTCTGTCTGGCCAGAGCTAAGAACGTGTCTTATAGATGAACATTTATAATCGATTTGATGATGGGAACATTAACTTTGAACTTCAGTGAAGCAAAATGCGCCTTGCCACAGCGAATTCAATTATTCTCATTTCTAGACCTGGATTATAAGAAAGTTGTACCAATTATTATTACATTTTGCATTTTGTCAGTAAAATATTTTTGGAAATCGGTTTTTGCTCTTGTTTACCAGTACCTACACAGAATCCTCGATTTTGCCCCCTGGCTCATAAAGGCTACAATATTTCCTATCTGGCCCTTTACAGAAAAACGTTGCCAACCTCTGTTCTAGAGCACGAGGCCCTGGAGGGGCGTGCAGACTCAACATTGAACATAATACTGAGCCCTTGGCCGGAAAGTAACTTTGCAAAGGACAGATGAGTGACTCGGGTGGAGGAAAGACTTGGAAGCTAGATCAGCCTCCTTCTCATCTGTAAAGGGGGGACAGTATCCCTCTCCAACTTCCAGGGCTGACGTAAAAACAACTGTGATAAAGGCTTTGAGCTAGACATTTCAAAATGGCACCAGGCTAGCAACACAAATTGTTCTAGAAAGAAAGGGAGAGTATTGAGATTTTGTGCATGGTGGAGAATTTTTCTGAGGTTGCAGAACATCCTATGTAAACGTAGACACTACAGGATACAATGAAATGAAAAGTAAGTAATTGAGAATAAAAAGATGAAGAGCAAGATAAAACGATACAAGGGTAAGTTTAGCATATAAAATGTAGGCTGTGACACACAATATACCTAATAAAGGTGGACCACAATTGAGCTGCAGACAGAAACACTGGATTGCAAAGGAAAGGGAATTCGCATACTGAAGAGATATCTGCACCCCCATGTTTATTGGAGCACTATTCTCAATAGCCAAGATATGGACTCAACCTAGGTGTCCATCGACAGGTGAATGGATAAAGAAACAGTGGTGAATACATACACATACACACACACACGCACACACGCACACATGCACACAAAGAATGTAATACTATTCAGCCACAAAAAAGAAGGAAATCCTGTCATTTGCAGCACACATGTGTGAGCTAAAAAATAAATAATAATAAGTTGAACTTTTAGAAGTAGAGAGAATTGTGGTTATTAGAGGCTGGGAAGGGGAGGAGGGAGAGAGATAATGAGAGGTTGGTTAATGAATCCCAAATTGCAGTTAGACAGGAAAAATAAGTTCTAGTGTTGTAGTGCTAAGGCATCTGTAATCAACAATTTATTGTATGTTCTCAAATGGCTAGGAGAGAGGAGCTCAAATGTTAAATCACAAAGAAATGATAAACTTTTGCAATGATGGATATTCTAACTACCCTGATTTGATCATCACACATTGTATACATGTATTGATATATAACTCTATACCCCATAAATATGAGCAATCAATATGTTTCCATTAAAAAAAATTTAAAAATTCTCCACCTTGCACTGGATTGATCTGTTAATTTCTAGAAGATGTTTTGAAGGGAAGTACAGTTACTTGACCACTAAGACCCAAGAGGAACTTCTCTACTGAGTAGCTTGGTGAGCAGTCTCCTTACAACAGCACTTCAGTAAACACAACAGGCTCCACACATCTGTTTCTTAAAACACTCCTCAGCATCGGCTCATGGGGTGGCCCAGGGACAGGAAAGTGAGAGGAACTGTTTTCAGGGCCACAATGAGGTCCAAGGAGGAACACAGTTTTCTGATGGCCTTGCTTAGTTAAGGGCTACATCAGTAGTAAAATAGTTATAAGAAAGTAGTCACATAATAGCATAATTTACTTTGAAATGCATGAGAGGCCTTTTCTATTCCGGATTTGCCATTTCATCCAGAAGCAGTTATAGCCTAGAGATGAGCTAAGACTGTCAGAGCTGGGATGGAAAGAAGGAAAGGAGATGCTACTTTTCTGTCATGATTATAAAACCAACTCTCAAAGCTCACTTCCGAAACCACAGTCTGGAAGCCAGGATTGAAATGCATGAGCCATGCTCTAGGGACAGAAAAGCACTTTCTAAATTCCAAAAGCCTCCCTTAAGCATCCAGGACGGCAGCCAGGTGAAGCCGGGGGTGGAGACAGTGACACGGCTGCCCAGGTCTCAATGCTGGCTCACCTTAATAGCAACTGAAAAGCATTAGAAAATTACCTGGGCTTGGGCTCATTCTCAAACACTCTTATTCGATTGTTCTGCATTCAAATTTGATTCAAAAGTATAAACAAGGATGAGAACCACTGACACAGGGGATGTTTCCAACCCCAAAAGGAGACTTATTCTTCCTGGGTTGGGGGCAAAGTCTGGAGAGAGAGGAGACTGACATTAGAGAAGGCCTCTCCAGGGGAGTTTCAGCCTCACCTCCTGCTCAGGTTGGAATACAGGGAGTGGGCCAAGAAATCCTGCAGACAGGCTTGAAGACGGAAAGGCATAGGAGACGCGTGTGTTGCTTCCCACCTAGCAACTTGGGGAGGGTGAATGTCTTGCAGAATGCCCCAGGTAGGGGAGCAGAAATGGTAGGGTGATGTTTAGGCACAGAGAGGACCAAACATAATGCTCTCAGTGCCCACAGCCAGCTCCTTGCATGCAGGAAATCCTGAGGGGCAGAGGTGGCCAAAGGCTGAACAGGCTGGCTCCCTAGAGGATTCAGGGTATAAGGAGGTACAGAAGGGTGAATACTGTGACCAGAGTTCAGGACCAGGACCGTGGACATGCGCTGTGAACACAGAGGGGACAAAACCCTCAAGACTGGGAGGTGGGAGACAAGGCAGCAGAGGCCAGCCTGCAGCCCAGACACTTCTCCCACCACCACCGGGCAGCGCCAGCCCCCCTCCCCAGCTCCCCCCACTCCCGTGCTACTCAAGAGGGGAGGCGGGAAAGGGGGTACCTTCAAGGGTGAAGAGGAGCCCTTACAAAGAATACTTTTTAAATCCCGATTTAATGGAGCAATTGTCCTGGGAGAGATGGAGTTGAGTTTTCAATTGGAAGAAACTGAGTTATCTTGAAACAAAAAAGAGTAGTTTACTTTTCCATCATCAGTGAAAACAAGAGCTAGAGAACAAGTTGAATTCAAATATGGGAAAATAACTTCCCCATTTTTTTACATCTGATGTGCAACTAAAATTTAAAACAGGCTACGGGTTTTAAAGTACGCAGAAAAATGACTGGACTCTAAGACATCAATTGGAAACTAGGAGAGAAAAAAAAAAGCAAAGGGCTCACATAAGGAAACCCACTTTTCTGGACAGGATTGTTTCAATCTCTCTCAGGAGTCTTAAAAATACATATTTCTTAGACCTAGAAATTCTACTCCTAGAAATTTTTCCTAAAGAAGAAGAAGAATTTCTCCCTGTGAGAACGTCAGATTATATAACCTCGGCCAACTCTACAGCTAAAAACAACTAAAGAAACTAGATAAAATTTTTAAAAGTCTTAATGAAACAATTAGAAATGAGCAAAATGGAAATTATTGGGTTGTGATCTGGCTGAGATCAGAAAATAGAGACAGAAAGAAGTGCGGCACTGGGTTTACTTCTGTCCTGAGGTTTTTTCCTGTCCACAAAGGGGCTGAGAGGCTGAGCTGCAATTTTAGCAACCTCAAAAACGGCCAGAGAGTCAAATATTGGACTTCAGTACCCAGCAATGATGAGCAACCTGGTAAACCACCCTCCATTTCTGGCTAGGACTCTGATTGTCTATCCCTAAGAGCAACTGTGACCTAGAAATCCACCTGAAATCCACCTAGAAATCCTCCCACAGACTGCAAGACCACTTCATTTCCTCTAGGGGGTCCAGAGAACCCCAAACCCTGGATATCAATTAAGGGGAGCAGGGCCTGCTCCCGTGTTCCTGGCAAAAGTAAGTAAAAATTCTCATGAGTGGTGGATAACATCATCCTAGGTTTTCAATTAATTCGGAAAATATTTTTTTCAAATACAACGTTTAACATCTGTAACACGTACTCAAAGATAATCAAAAGCATGAGGAGTCAAGAGATCAAAAGACCTGTGGAAGTAGACAACAAAAAGGGAGGCACGGGACCTCTAGGTATGGGAACTATCAGACCTACTGCAAAGTATCCATGTTTACTATGCTCAAGGAGACAAAAAGCAAGATCTATATAGGAAACTGAAAATTGTAAAAAGTGACACACAACAGGATTGAAAAAGAAAACACAGACAAATCTAGGGCCAAAACATTCAGTAACTAAGGTTAAGAACCCAGTGGCTAGTTTAACAGTAGATTGGACACTGCTAAAGAGAGTATAACTGAACTAGAAGATGAGTCAGAAGAAACTATCCAGAATGAAGCACAGACAGAAAAAAGGATGGAAAATACACAAAAGAAGGCAGGCAACATAGAGAGTACAAAGATAAGGTCTGACACAGATTTGTGAAATCACAGAGAAGAGGAAACAGGAGAGGCAATGTTTGAAGAGCTAATGGTTGAGAACATCCCAGAACGGAAGAAAAGACATCAACCCACAGATTCAAGAAGCCCAACAAATCTCAAGCAGATTAAGTAAAATGAAATCCATACCTAGACATTTAACTAAATTTTAGGAAACAAAGACCAAATCTTACAAGTAGAAGGAGGGGAAAAGGAAAAAAAAATCAGAGATTAAAAAAGAAAGTTTTGGGGGCTGGCCCCATGGGGCACTTGGGAGAGTGCAGCACTGGGAGCGCAGCGGCGCTCCCGCCTCAGGTTTGGATCCTATATAGGAATGGCCGGTGCGCTCACTGGCTGAGTGCAGTACGGGCGACACCACACCAAGGGTTGCGATCCCCTTACCGGTCATGAAAAAGAAAAAAAAAAAAAAAAAGAAAGAAAGTTTTTTTTTTTTCCTTTTTGTCATTTTTACTGACTGGTAACGGAATCGCAACCCTCGGTGTCGCTCCCGTACTGCGTTCAGCCAGTGAGCGGGAACCGGTCTCCACATGGGATCCGAACCCTCAGCGGGAGCGCTGCCGCACTCCCAAGCGGCGCACTCTCTAGTGCGCCACCGGGCCGGCCCAGAAAGAAAGTTTTTGTGTAAGCATTTTGATCAAAACCTTATTTCTCATAACGAAAAACTAAAGTTCCTCCAAATTTCCATCAGTAGGAATACAGTGAAGTACATTTTGACTTATCCCCATGATGAAATGTACGCAGCTATTAAAACATCATTTTAAAAAGTACTGAATGACAAGGGAAAATTTTCATGTTATAGTGCTAAAAAAGTCTAAATACAATTGTATCGATGCAAAATCCCTTTACTTAAATATATATGGTATAATGGAAGGTAATATGCCAACAATGTTGCCAATCATTATTTCCAGGTTGTGAGGTCATAGCTTATTTTTATTTTCTTCTGTAAACTTTTTATTCTTGTCTTTACCATGAGCGTGTTGACTTTCATAATCCAAAAAGAAAGTGGTTTTGCTTAGTTTCATTTAAAATGTAACATTAGAAATCATTGTTGTTTTCAGTTTCCAATTGGGGCAGGACTCCTCTGAGCTGGTAGTTGTTTGGTACATATCACATTCTAATTATTCTGTTTTTAATGTATGTCGAGTTTTATACTCTGAAAGATGGGCAGGAGATGGTTTTACATCCAAACATGGTTATTACTTGAGTGAGAAAGTAACCTATTCTTTTCTGGATGTTTCTGTGGAGTCTACAAAGCCTTCCCTCTGAGCCTCCTTTTCTGCTTTCCCAGAGGTCCCACGTACCAGAATGGGATTCTTTTTTCTCCAAAATTCTTCCAGGAGCTTGCCATGTCTCCATTCTCCCCTGGGCCTGGCATATACCAAACTGGTCTTTTCCTAGCACAATTCAAGAAGAAAAAAAGAAATAAAGCCTCTTGTAGAATAATAAGACTGATATGAAGTTTTATAGCAAATTGTAGTAAGATTTATATCAAGATCTTTTCTAATGATCTTGTACAGCTCTGTCACCTCCTCCAGCTGCATAGTGGTAAAAGCCTCTGGAACTCCATTCAGAAATCAAGTCAGCAAAGGAGCTTATGTGCAGAAGGACTGACAACCCTGGTGCAGCAGCCCTGTCGTGTGGGAGTTATAGCAGCATGCACGAGACCATGTGAAACATGGGCTGTGCCGTCCCTGCCCTCTGGAAGATCATGGCGTGCTGAAGGGGCACACACAGAAGCCACGTGGGCACAGAGGGTACGGAGGGTGGCAGGGGCTTCCCTGTATCCCAGACCCCCAGAGGCTCACAGGTAAAGCTGCTTCTCACACACATGCCCTTGCTGGCCTCCTGGCTCAATGACATAAACTGCAAGGTCATCTCTCTCAAGGCTGATTCATTGATAACTACACAGAGGTGAAACGCATGCAATTTAGCAACACTCTGCAGGAACAGGGTTCTTGCTGACGTTTTCCTTCAGGAAAGCATTCCTTTCTAACAGTGTCTGTTCTGAGCAGGAGACAAGACACTGATTCCCAACACAAGGACACCAGCTGGCTCTGCCTCAAACACCATCGATGCCCAAAATGCTTCCAGCCGCCCCCAACTGCAAAGGCAATAGCCTTCCAAAGGTCACTCCCATGACCTGCCCAACGGATTCCAAACTCCTGGGGCAATACGCAAGGTGCACTGAGATCTGGCCCCATCCTACCTTTCTGAATCTCTTGTCTACAATGCCCTCTGTGAATCCTCTGCTCCTCACTCAGATGCCGAGAGCATCTGTGCCCCCCCAATGCCATGTAGGACATCTCTGCCACCTTCTAGTCAAGTCCTAATAGCTTCTGGGGCCAGCTGCCACCCCACTGTGTCTCCTCCATGGACTCTTTGACTACAGTAGCTCTTGGCTGCTAGAGTCGCACTGACTGCAGCTCTCCTTTGGCAAGCACATCATGTTTACATTTCCCCCACATCTCCCCACCCCTACCTCCAGGTATGCCCACAGGCTTTAGCCATGTCGGGATCCTCCAGGTGGTACTGCATCTCAGCAGAATCCTCTTCAGCCTTTAGTCATTATGACAACAACTGGCATATCCCTATGATATGATACGATGTATGCACCTACTTAAACACCATTAAAAAAATATTGAATGATATAGAAAGATGTTCAGGTTAGAATGCTCATAAAAAAGTCCAGGAATGGGATTAGTACCCTTACAAAATAGGCCCAAGGGAGGTTGTCTGCCCCATCTGCCAGTTGAGGACACAGTGAGAGGGTACTGTCTATGAACCAGAAAGCAGGCTCTCTCCACAATCTGAAACTAGCGGGTGCCTTGATCTTGGATTCCCAGGCCCCAGAAATGTGAGAAATAGATTTCTGTTGTTTATAAGGCACCCAGTTTACGGCATTTTGTTATAGCAGCCCAAATAGACTAAGACATCCTCCCAACAACCTATGAGGAAGGAACTATTAATATCTCCAATTTAAAGATGAAGAAACTGAGGCACAATGGAGGTAAATCATTTTCCCAGCAACAAACCACCAGTCAGGGGTGCAGCCAAGACTCTAACCCTGGCGCTCTCACACAAGGCCTGTGGAGCTTCCTCTCCACTGGATCTGACTCATTAGCATTCCTCACCTGTGGGTGGGCCCTTGCCTCAGAGGACCACACTATGGAGGAGGGGTCCGTGGAGCCTAGGAGAGGTCTGGTTCCCTCCCCGCCCATGGGCTCCTTCAGGAAGATTCTTCCTGTCCCCCTTAACTGCAGCAGCTCCCTGTTCTTCCAGAATCCAGCCACTCATCCCCAGGAGTGTGTGTCTTCCAGCCCCTCTCACCTGCATCCACCCTGCTTCAGCTGGGCCCACCACCTGCTGTACTTTCTCTGGGACACAAGATCTGCCAAGACACAGCCAAGTTTCCAGCCCTGTGTATCAGGGCACCAGAAGGGTCTGAAGAGTGTAAGGGGAGGCCAGTGTGAAGGCATGACATAAGCCTCAGATCTAGTGACGATCCGAGTTGCGGTGTCCCAAAGACCACTCCTAGCTTTGATCATTCACTAGGAAGATTCACAGGACTCCACGGACAGTTGTATGAATTATTACAGCAAAAGGATAGGGAAAAAAAAAAAAAAAGAAAGAAAGAAAAGAGAAAAAAATCAGCACAGGGATGTTGCAAAGGGGGCAGAACAGTCGTGGAAGCAGACACCCTCCCCATCACTAGGAAGATTCACAGGACTCCACGGACAGTTGTATGAATTATTACAGCAAAAGGATAGGAAAAAAAAAAAAAAGAAAGAAAGAAAAGAGAAAAAAATCAGCACAGGGAAGTTGCAAAGGGGGCAGAACAGTCGTGGAAGCAGACACCCTCCCCATCCGGCGGGTGCTTTGGTCGCTCCTCGTATGTGCCCACACTCCTGACCCAGACCTATCTCGCCCCCCACACACATACACACTCATTTGGAGAAAGTCCATCCACCAGGAAACCACAGCCTTGGTACCCCTGAGAGCTCATCAGGTCACAAGTCCTGGGGGCCACCCCCACCCATTTCTTCCCTGACGGTGGGAGGCCTTGTAGCACATGGCTTACAATGGCATCCTGGAGCATGGCCCCACGCCTGTGCCTCTCCCCTATGGCCTGAACCATCTGAGAATCATGGCCAAGGAAAGGAAGGGAGTTCTCTCCCGGCTTGGGAACAGCTAAAAGCCCATTGCCAAGTCCTGCACATCCTCTGGGGTGATCTCTCATTGAAGTCCCTATTCCTTCCCCATCAACACTGACCTAGTTCAGAAGCTGGCCGCGTCGGCACCTAGGTCGGGTGTACTGGGACAGCCGAGCTGATCTGCCTGCCTCCTCTCCTGCCCTTCCTCCCGTCTAGCCTCTCTGCACATCCAGGGTGTCCTGCCTAAAACAGACCTAGATCCTGCCTCTCCTCTGCCGAAAGTGCTTCCACGGGTTCCGACTTTCTCCCAACCCACCTTTCCACATTCTTTCATTGGGCTCCACTCCTGCCATGTGGAAAATATCAACTGGGCCCCTGCTATATCCGAAGGGATGCAGAAGTGACCAAGATAGAGCCCTTGCCCTCAGAGAGCTCACAGTCCCACAGAAGAAATGAAATGCAGAAATTAATAACCCAGTGCTCCTTGCTTTAAGAGCAGGAGTCAGCAAACTAATTTGGGGTCAAATCCTGCTTGTCACTTGCTTTGTTAATAAAGTTTTACTGGTACCCAGCCATATCCATTCATTTACATATTGTCTATGGCTGCCATTGTGTTACTACGGTAGAGTTGAGTACTTATGACAGAGACTGTCTGGCCCACTAAGCCTAAAATATTTACTATCTCACCCTTCACAGAAAAAGTTTGCCAACCCTCCTTAAGAGTGACCGCTGGGAGATGCACACACCACCGGCTTTGTTCTCCATGGGGAGAGGAGCGACACCAACTCGGAAAATATCAACTGGGCCCCTGCTATATCCGAAGGGATGCAGAAGTGACCAAGATAGAGCCCTTGCCCTCAGAGAGCTCACAGTCCCACAGAAGAAATGAAATGCAGAAATTAATAACCCAGTGCTCCTTGCTTTAAGAGCAGGAGTCAGCAAACTAATTTGGGGTCAAATCCTGCTTGTCACTTGCTTTGTTAATAAAGTTTTACTGGTACCCAGCCATATCCATTCATTTACATATTGTCTATGGCTGCCATTGTGTTACTACGGTAGAGTTGAGTACTTATGACAGAGACTGTCTGGCACACTAAGCCTAAAATATTTACTATCTCACCCTTCACAGAAAAAGTTTGCCAACCCTCCTTAAGAGTGACCAATAGGCCAACAAGCACATTAAAAGATGATCGAGGGCTGGCCCGGTGGCGCACTGGAGAGTGCGCCGCTTGGGAGCGTGGCGGCGCTCCCGCCAAGGGTTCGGATCCCATGTGGAGACCGGTTCTCGCTCACTGGCTGAGCGCGGTGCGGGCGCAACACCGAGGGTTGCGATCCCGTTACCGGTCAGTAAAAAAGACAAAAAAAAGGAAAAAAAAAAAAAGATGATCGATATCACTAATCATTAAGGAAGTACAAACTGATACCACAATGAGATACCGCCTCACACCCATTACAACAGCTATTATATAAAAAAGTGCTGGTAACGATGTGGAGAGACTGGAACCCTTGTGCACTGCCAGTGGGAATGTAACACGGTACAGCCACTATGGAAAACAGTATGGCCTTTCCCCAAAATATTAAACATACAACAACTGTGTGATCTAGCAATTCCACCTCCAAGTACATACCCAAAAGAATTGAAAGAAAGGTTTTTTTTTTAAAAAAAAAATAACATTTTATTTTTTTGTTTTGTTTTGCTTAGAAACATTTCATATCACCTTCTCAATACACCCTTCTCCCCCATAGCCTTTTAACAATTTGGGGCATATTCATCCAAACTTTTCCCTGTGCTCACACATATTGTCTTCCTTTCTGTCTTTCTGTTACTTTTCTTTTTTAGTATTATTATTATTAGCAAATTTGTTATTAGAAATCGTAATTATTTTTTATGCCCCTTACCCGACCAATCACTCCACAACCTTCCTCCCTCCCTCCCCCCATCTCTAGTATTCTTAGGTTCATTCTCTTCTTCTGGAACATCAACATGTTATTGTGGTCTTTTCTTTCTATCTATCTATCTATCTATCTATCTATCTATCTATCTATCTATCTATCTATCTTTCTATCTATCTATCTATCTATCTTTCTATCTATCTATCTATCTATCTTTATATCTATCTATCTATCAATCATCTATCTATCTATCTATCAATCATCTATCTATCTTTCTATCTATATATCTATCAATCATCTATCTATCTATCATCTATCATTCGTTCTCTCTCTTTCTCTTTTTCTTTCTCTCTCTCTCTCTTTCTTTCTTTCTTTCTCTCTCTCTCTCTCTCATCTCCCAGATATGAGTGAGGATATGTGGTATTTCTCTTTCTGTGTCTGGCTTATTTCACTTAAGATAATTTTCTCCAGGCTTATCCACATTGCTGCAAATGGCAGAATTTCATTCTTTTTTTATGGCTGAGTAGTATTCCATGGTGTATACATACCACATTTTCCTTATCCAGTTGTCCACTGATGGACATTTAGGTTGGTTCCATATCTTGGCTATTGTGAACAAAGCTGCAATGAATATGGGAGTGCAGTTATCCCTTCAACATGATTCCTTTGGGTCCATACCCAGAAGTGGGATTGCTGGATCGTATGGTCGTTCAATCTGTAGTTGGTTGAGAAAACTCCATAACGCTTTTTATAATGGCTACACCAATTTACAGTCCCACCAACAGTGTAGGAGGGTTCCCCTTTCTCCACATCCTCACCAGCATTTGTTATTCTCTGTCTTTTTGATAATAGCCAGTCTAAATGGACTAAGATGATCCCTCAGTGTGGTTTTGATTTACATTTCCCTGATGCTTTGTGATGTTGAGCATTTTTCATGTGTCTGTTGGCCATTTGTATATCTTCATATAAGAAATGTCTATTCGGCTCCTCTTCCCATTTTTTAGTTGGCTTACTTGTTTTCTTATTGTTGAGTTGTTTGAGTTCTTTGTATATTCTGGATATTAATCCCTTGTCAGATGCATAGTTTGCAAATATTTTCTCCCATTCTGTGGGTTGTCTTTTCGCTCTTTTGATTGTTTCCTTCACTGTGCAGAAGCTTTTTAGTTGTATAGAATCCCATTTGTTTATTTTTTCTTTTGTTGCCTGTGCTTTTGGGGTCTTATTTATAAAGTCTTTGCCCAGTCTTACTTCCTGAAGTGTTCCCTGAAAGAAAGGTTTTGAAGAGGTATTTGTACAACCATGTTCATAGCAGCATTACTCACAATAGCCCAAAGGTGGAAAGAACCCAAGTGTCCATCAATAGATAAATCAATAAACAAAATGTGGCCTATACATACAATGAAATATTATCCAGCCTTAGAAAGGAAGGAAATTTTAAGACACGCTACAGCATGGACAAAACTTTGAGGACATTATATTGAGTGAAATAAGCCAGTCACAAAGGACAAATACTGTGTGATACTACTCACATGAGATTTCTAGAGTAGTCAAATCCATAGAGACAGTAAGTAGAACGGTGGTTGCCAGAGACTGGGGGAGAGGGGTGGGGAGTTAATGTTTAATGAGCACAGAGTTTTAGTTCTCCAAGATGAACAAGTTCTGTGGGTGGACAGTGGTGATGGCTGCACAACAACGTCAATGTGCTTAATGCCATGAACTATACATTTTAAAAATGGCTAAGATGGTAAATTTTATGTTAGGAGTATTTTACAACAATTAAAAATATGTTTCTAGAAAAAGTGGCTAATAAGTAAGTGTACAAGTGCACAGAGGAAAGAGGGGTCACTACTGGAGAGTTGTCAAGGAGAGGTGACTTTCAGTCAGTCCAGAAGGATGAGACCGATTTGGCCAGTTTGAGAAGAGGAGGAACCACCATGGGGCTGTGGCTAGAAATGGTAGATGAGGCTGCAGGGGTCAAGGAGCTTGGACTTGATCATCCCCCGGAAGGTGATATGGTGGCATTTGTGTCTGGATGGTGGGGAGAGTGCAGGGAGAGAGACTGGAGGCAGGGGACCAGTGGGAACTACTCTGTAGTCCAGGGGAAAGATGATAAGAGGGTGTCTGTCCTGGAGAACTGGTAACGGAGGTACAGAGGAGAGGACATAATTGAGAGATGGTTCTGGGCAAGAATGGACAATACTTGGTGATTGATTGGATGTGAGGCCAAGGGAGAGGGAGGGATTAAAGATAACTAGGAGGCTCAAGCTTCGAGGAACTGGTGGTTAGTAGTGCCTCCTGAGTTAGGGACCCAAAAAAGGGCCAAGATTTGGGCAGTGGCAAGGTAGAGGTCGAATTCCATTCTGGCCATGGTGAGTTTGATGAATCTTGGATTTTTCAGGGGGAAGTGTCTAGAAGGCAAGAAATAGATATTTGAGGGGAGTTGGACTATTGCTACTGCTTGAAGCCATAGGAATGCGGGAGGATGAAGGATGGGACCTTGCGAATTGAGAATCACCCAATTTTGGGAACCACCCAAAAACTAGGGTGTCGAGGAAAGCTGGGAAGGAGAGGATCAAGAAAGAGGGTGGTCAGCAGTGTCGGGCGGTGCAGAGAAGTTGAGGAGGCTGAAGACCAAGAATCGATACCCAGACAGTGAACAAGGAAATGTCCCTGCAGTCTAACAGTCAACAAATACTGAGCTCTTACTCTGTAACTGGCTTCATGCTGGGCCTAGGGACAGCATGGTGAACAATCTAGACAAGAGCCTTCATGGAGCTCCTGATCTAGCAAAGGGAAGGATCAATGGATTTCAACTGGGCTAAGCAGCGCAGGGAGGCTGGAGCACGAGGCAGATTTCCACACCCTGTTCACGGAACTTGTATCCTTCCTTCCTCCGCCCCTCCATATTCTTCCTTAATGGTGCTCTTCTCAAGGGCAGATGTTCTTAGACCTTTTGTGGCCCCTTCCAGCTCCTGCCTCAGACAGAGTTAGTCAGGCCTTGGCAATCCAGGTTTGTTGCATGGTTTTGATGGGAGGAAATTGGAAGAAAGGCCAGAAATGAATACTGAGCAAGATGATAGGGACAGGGTTGTGGGGACGAGGCACTTCCTCAGCCAGCCAGAGCATTCCCAAATGTACAGAAGGACAGGTGGCCAGGCCCTCTCTCCTTTGATCCTCACAACAAGCCTGCCGAGTTCAGCAAGGTCTATTATTATCCCCACTTTGTGTAAGCAAGCCCAAAGCCTCAGAGAGGGAAAGCGGCTTTCTCAAGACAAACAGCTAGTTAGGGGTCGAGTGGGGTCTCGACCCCAGGCTGGTGACCCTCCAACCCAACATCCTTTTCCCCGATGGCCTTCTACTCTGTCCAGATCATCCTGAGTGGACTGAACCCCTTGCCTCTGCACTGGATGGGAACGCTGGATGGGTTTATTTCCTATGGTTGCTGCATCAAGTTGCACCAATTTGGTGGCTTGAAACAATGCAAATTTATTCTCTTATACTTCTGGGGTTCAGAAGCCAAAAATCAGTTTCACTAAGCTAAAGTCAAGGTATTGGCAGGGATGATTGCTTCTGGAGGCTCTGAGGGGGGGGGGGGAATCCGTTTTCTTGCCTTTTTTCAGCTTCTAGTGGCCACCTGTTTTCCTTGGCTTGTGGCTCCTTCCTACATCTTAAAATATTGCTCCAATCTCTGCTTTCATGGTCATATTTCCTTCTCCTCTTCTGTAGTGAAATCCCCCTCTGACTTTCTCTTATGAGGACACTTGTGATTACACTTAGGGCCCACCCAGATAATCCAGGATAATCTCCTCATTTCGAGTTCCTTACCTTAATCACATCTGCAAAGTCCCTCTGGCCGTATAAGGTAACAGTAACAGGTTCTGGGGGTTAGAACGTGGACACTTTTGGGGGGCTGTAATTCATCTACCACAAGAACTTGAAAGGGGCTCCTCTGGGCTGGTGGGGTGGTGGGGCAGGAATGTGCTTGTCCTCAAAGGTTTGCTTGCAAAACCAGTCAAACATAAGATTCTATCTGAACCGGAGCACAAGGTAGGGAGACAGGACTAGCATAGGCGGTGGAGCCAGATAGAGTTGAATCTGCAGACTGGTCACTAAGCGGAGATGCAGACAAAGGAGGGTGCTGGGCTGGCTGCTGTGGCGTCGAAGGTACTGGAGCCTGCCCAGGGCAGATAACTTCAAGGTTTCTGGTCTCACTCTTAATTTAGCGGCTACCCAGGTCATCACTGGGACCGGGGATCTCCTCTTCACCCGAAGTGCAAGGACAAATCTCGTTGTCCTTTGGGACCTGCTATGACACTTTTTACTGCAGTTCCTCATTCAGCTGTTGATAGTGGCTGAATAGTGTTGGCCCTTTACCTTTTTGGGGTTTAATTCAGGGGAAGATAATTTTTGCAGTGGCTTTTGTCCTTACACTCCCTTGAAGGGATCTTAAGTTTCACGGACATCTTCGGCCCATGGAAGAACAGCAGGGAGATCACAGAAGGGCAATGGTTTGGGGAAGAGGATGGAGAAGGGATGGGAACAGGGGCTTCCTGAGCAGGCGTGTGGGCTGAGGGGGTTGTACCAGGCGAGGACAGGGTAGGAGTCTTGGGAGAAAGGAGTCAAGGGGAAGACAAGAAGGAGCTTGGGGGTCATCTCACCTTGCCCTTTCCTCTGGACTTCGGTGGAGAGGGGTTCTTCCTCTTCTTCCCCGATTTGGTGTTTCCGGTGAGCTGTGGTTTCCTGGTCTCCTTTGCCATGTCAGCACTGCCCAGTGGTCTGTCCCAGGGCGCCTGGCCTCCCTATAAACGCCCTGTGCAGGACAATGAGCAGCCACAGCCTATGCTTTGTTTGGTCAGCAAACCAGTCCCCCAGCCTGTCTAGCCCTATCCTGGCAGGGGTGGCTCAGACATCTCAGTGGCCCATCCTGATTCCTCTGGGAGTGGGGGGAGGCCAAGGTGCCCTGGTTGGAAAATGGGGTGTTTTCTTAGCAACAGAAAGAGCCTTCTGAACAGACCTGCCACACTCCTCATGGTTCAATTCTGGGGGATCACATGGCAAGGAGAGGGTGTCTTCTCCAAGCCC
>NW_007734679.1:0-258 GCF_000696425.1 Galeopterus variegatus | reverse complement strand
AAAATTACAATGAAAATCACAATGAGATATCTATACACCTACTGGAATGGCTGAAATTGGAAAGAATCATCCCATCTAATGGTTATCAAGCATGCAAAATACTGGAACTTTCATACATACCTGGTGAGAATATAAAATGAAACCTTTACAAAAACAATTTGACAATTTCTTAAAAGGTTAGTCATATCCCTACAGTGTACTGCATACATCCCTCTCTCAAGTATTCATATAACCCTTTTCAAAATTCAAGCTAATCTA
>NW_007734678.1:85387-89077 GCF_000696425.1 Galeopterus variegatus | reverse complement strand
GAGTCTGGAACCCTTGGATTAATTTTTGACCCTTTTTTCCCTAAAAGATGGAGACTGAGGATGACCCTATTCTAAAGAGTCATAAATTATCTATTATTTCTTTGAGTTACTTCTTAAGATTCTTAATTTAGTCAAGTCTAATATTGAGCATATTTAGCTTTACTTAAAGAGATAATTTGTAGATACTATTGGCTCATTTTCCAAAATGTGTCACACTTTAAACCATCAAAAGGAGAATATAAGGAAGGCATTGAATAATTTACATTAGATTGTTTAAAGGTAAACTTTATCTTAACTCTTCCTTATGATTTGTGCAAGTCAATTAAATATCTCTAAACTGAGGTTTTGCTAATGGCAGCAGACAAGCAGAGTTGGAATAGATAATCTTTTAAGCCATATTTATGTCAGGCCTCTAGGATAGTAGATAACGTACTGTCTTTCTTGCTGATAATTGTTCATTGGAATTCAAGTATTTATACATAAAAACTATTAATTCTAAAATATTAATGAATTAATTCTTTACCCAAATGTTTCTTACTTACTAAGTCCCAGACCAAGCACCTACACTCTTAGAGCTAACAGTCTATTGGGGAAAAAAGCAATAATTGAATTAATTAATTAATCAATCAATAAGGGTCAATAAGGAAATAAACAGGAAGATGTAAGAAATGGAAAATAATTAGGAGCAAGTGAGTTATTTTGGTCAGTGTAGGCCCTATAAAAAGTATTATTTCAACTGAGAGTTGAAAGATGAAATCAATTCAACCTTGCAATCTATTAAAAACATAGAGTTCCAGAGATAATAGCAATGTAAAAGTCCAAGATGGGAGAAATCTTGAATTGTTGCAGAAAAATAGGAAGGCTATAGTGGACAGAAAGAGAAAACCAAGTAGAGAATAGTACAAGAAGAGATACAAGAGTAGGCAGAGGCCATATCATTTGTGATTTCATAGCCTCTGGAAAGTATTTGGATTTTATTTTAGCATGATGGAAAACTATTAGAAAAGAGTAAGCAGTAAAGTTATATTTAAAGTAGCCTATTTGTACACGGGCAAGATCAGAGACAAAGAGATAATTTAGAAAGCCAGTAATCACGGATATTGTAATCATAGAGAAGGTAAAAAAGTAATACATTTGGGAAATATAGGGGAGACATGAATTGACAAGAACAGCTGACGAATCAGATGTATGGAAGATGGAAGTCAATAGTGACCCCTATATTTTTTTTAAGTACCTGAATGAAAGGTGGTGCCATTTACTGAGATGTAGAAGACTGAGAGGAAAAAAAGGATGATAGTAAGTGGGGAATGGAGCCAAAATTGAGAGTTCTGCTTCAGATTAAGTTTAGTATGCTTACTACATATCTATATGGAGCTGATGAAAAGGTAAGATAGTCAAGTATATCATGCTGAGGTTGGGGCTGGATATCTAAACTT
Source organism: Galeopterus variegatus (assembly GCF_000696425.1). NCBI lineage: Eukaryota > Metazoa > Chordata > Mammalia > Dermoptera > Cynocephalidae > Galeopterus > Galeopterus variegatus. Next base: position 87,641 of record NW_007734678.1, on the reverse strand, counting down.
AATGAGCATAAACAGTATTAAAAGCCACAGGTCTATATCATATCATATAAAGAGAGGGTATGGACATGAAAAAGCCAATTGTTTCATTATTTAAAGGTTGGGAAAAGAATTCAGCAAAAGAGACTAGGACACAGGAGAAAAACAAGAAAGAATGGTCTTCCAGAAGACAAGTATAATAGGAATTTCAAGAAGGAAGAGTACTTAACTGGTCAAATTCTGCTGAGAATTTCTCAGTTGGAAACAAGAACTGACAGACTTATCAAACTGGAAAACATCAGTGACTTTGACAAATCAATTTCAGCAGATTGATGGGCAAAAGTTTAACTGAAGTGGACTGAAAAGAGAATGGGAGGAGAGAAAAGTAGGAACAGTATGCTAGAATATGTGAAGAAGAGCAAAGAATGAGGTAGGAAGTAGAGTAACATGTGTGGATGAGGATTTATTTTTAAGAGGAAGAAAAAATGATAATTTTATATTGATGATAATTTTCAGATGAAAGAGAGAAAATTGATTATGAGAAGAACTGAGCTATAAGTACATGAGCAAAATCCTTGAGTAGGCCAAAGGCAAAGGATCTAATAAGCAGGTGGAGAAAATTGGTTTCCCACGGGTGCAGAGAGAGTTCATTGGTTTCAACAGAAAAGAAGAGAAGGCGCATGGGTACAGATGCAGATAGTAAGTGGATCAGTGTTTATCCACAAATATCTCCATCAACCTCCTCCCTCTACAAGAGTTAGTTGCACATGGTGGTAAAAAGTATAGGCTATGGAATCCAATTGAACTGGTTCAAATCCCAGCTCAGCATGACTATGAACAAGCTGCTTATCTGTGTCTCAGTCTCTTCATCTATAAAATGGGGATAATAATAGTAGCTACCTCATAGGTTCTGGTGAGATGACTCAGTGTTTTAACACCCACAGCTGACAGGGCATGCCAAGTAAATATTATTATGATGATATTGCAACGTTACTGTATGTAACTGCTAGTGCTATAACATTACTTGGATACCTGGATATCTACTGCCAGGCACCTCAAGCACAGCATGTCCAAAACTAAATATGTAATATCCTTCTAAACTTGCTGACACAAAACCAAAAAAGAGTGTTCTTGAACAAAATTCTAGGTTATATTTGTCTGAATTTATTTCCTTTGTCTTTTTTATCTTCTCCGGCTTTCATCGACAATAACAAAAGTTGTTACTTCCAAACTGCATTTTAAAACTTGAGATACTATTTTTTTAATCTACAGTTTATTTCATTGGGCAAATATAAAGCAATATCAAGTCAGAAATCATTTGGATTTTTTTCCTTTTCCCCCTCCATATTCAATCCAAACATCCTAATAGTTCTCAAAAAAACTTCTAGTTTTACTAAAATTATGTTTGTGTCTCAGGGTTTGGCACAGAAGTCAATTTATAAATTGAGAAATTTTAATTAAAATTGGTCCATTTCAGATTACTCAAATTGATTTTATCAAAAATTCTTAAAATAATTGGTGGGAAGTTTCAAAGTTGTTCTGTAGCTGTCTGAACATAAATTAATTTTTGTTTTTCTTCTCTTCGAGGTAATACAATTAAAATAAAAATATTCCCAATTGACGGGAAAAGACATTTCAATTAAAAAACAATCTATTTTATTAAATTAAACTCAAATTTCAGGTTTTATTACATGTGACTGCATTAAAGNAATTAAAATAAAAATATTCCCAATTGACGGGAAAAGACATTTCAATTAAAAAACAATCTATTTTATTAAATTAAACTCAAATTTCAGGTTTTATTACATGTGACTGCATTAAAGCACACTTCTGCTTTCAAGATATATACAGAAATACTTCAGTTTGTCAAGAATAACTCATATTCTTTTAGTATAGTGAGTATTTTTAGGAAACAATATGTTACACCAAAATTCTAAAATATAATAGTCCCTATCAGCAATTAATGACCCACAACCAAAATGAACATATAAAAGAATCAAACCTTATAATGAAATATTTCTTAAGGAGAATATCAGGAAAATGTACTTCAAACTCATTAAAGTAAGTATTTGATTGGGTGGTTACTGTTGTACATAAATTTATATTTCTTTTAAAAAATTGCCAGAGAAGAAGTTCTCCTCTACTTGATAGTCTTTCAGTCTAAAAAGAAAATAGTATCAAACGGTTTATACACATTAACATGCTATACACTGAATTGTATATTGCACTGAATCCTTAAAGAAGATTTTGCTAATGTTAATTATTGGGTATTATATTG
>NW_007734678.1:80460-84304 GCF_000696425.1 Galeopterus variegatus | reverse complement strand
GTATATTGCACTGAATCCTTAAAGAAGATTTTGCTAATGTTAATTATTGGGTATTATATTGAGTGTTGGAAATAGAAAGTACTGAAATTTAACCCAGAATATTTAACATACTCAAAATACTAGAAGGTAGCAGAAATGCACTCTCCTTATTATTGATATAAACCTTCTTTTATATAATAAACTTTAGGAAACCAAGTAAAGACAACAACAGCTAAGAAATATTCATAGATCTTATGATATTAATTACACATATATTGTCTAATGCTTTTTGTACTTTATGTGACAAAAGACCATGTCCTCCACAAAACAAGATTAGAGAGGAGAAACAAAGATACCAGGTTGATGAAACCACATGAAACTGCTGATATTTCATCATTTTTTTTACTTGAAAATATTTTTATATGATTCAACTTGATATATGACAGAAAGAGAGTGGCAAATATTTTAATCAGTTTTATGTATTTGAGATACCCACGAGAATTTAATTTTTCAGTTGTTGTTGAGAAAGACACAGAATCTAAATTTTGTAAATAACTCAAGCTTTAAAGAGCCAAAATTTACATATGCATCTAACTTTGAATTTGACTAATTCAATTTTAGGAAAGTGTATGGAAGAAAGAAAAATAAATTTTTTATACTAAGATGAAGAACTTGAGCATTCAATTTTGGTTCCACTATTATCTAAGAAACAACAGTTTATATCTAATTTTTTTTTAAAGATTAATTATTTTAAAGCACATTTATTTTTTTCCACTTTCACTTAAAGACATTTTCAAAACTTTTCAAAATCTGTGTCACTGAAGAAGCTTTACAGTAAATGTCTGATTATCTATTAACTATCACATTAGCATTTAAATATAACCTTGATATTATCTGGGTAATTAGTGGGAAGTTTAACTTATGAGAAATGAGGTTGTGGGAAAACTTAGTACTTTATTTTAAAGCTACTGCCTGATAAGTCCTCAGTCTCCAGGAAATTGTGAAGAAGCCACCATTGTACTGCCTGATAATGTCTTTCCTGCTGCTGCATCTCTGGTCTTGGGAAATTAGAAGCTATGCTACAGTGAGATGAGAAATTGTGGATCAACAAGAGTCAGTGAAAGTTCTATCTGTAGTTCATTGAGGAACCTCCATACTGTTTTCCATAATGGCTACACTAATGTACAGTCCCAGCAAAGAGTGGGAGGGTTCCCCTTTCTTCACACCCATTCCAGCATTTGTTATTCTGCTGTATTGATAACACCCAGTGTAACCAGGGTAAGATGATATCTCAATGTAATTTCAATTTGCATTTCCCTGATGCTGAGTGATGTTGAGCATTTTTTCATGTGTCTGTTGGCCACTTGTGTATCTTCCTTTGAGAAATGCCTATTCAGCTCCTTTGTCCATTTTTTAATGGGGTTACTTGTTTTCTTTACTGTTACATTGTTTAAGTTCCTTGTATATTCTGGATGTTGATCCCCTCTCAGATGAATACCTTGCAAATATTTTCTCTAAATCTGTAGGTTGTCTTTTCATATTGTTAATTGTTTCTTCTGCTGTGCAGAAGATTTTTAGTTTGATATAATCCCATTTGTTTATTTTTCTTTTGTTGCCTATGCTTTCTTATTCATAAAGTCTTTGCCCAGTCCTACTTCCTGAAGTGTTTCCTCTATGTTTTCTTTTGGGAGTTTTATAGTTTCAGGTCTTATATTGAAGTCTTCATTCCATTTTGAGTTGATTTGGGTATATGATGAGAGGTACAGGTCTAGTTTCATTCTCCTACATATAGATGGTCTAGTTTTCACAGCACCATTTATTGAAGAGGCAGTCTTTTCTCCAATGCATGTTCTTGGTGCCCTTGTCAAAGATCAGTTGGCTATAAGTACATGGGTTGATTTCTGGGTTCTCTATTCTGTCCCATTTGTCCAAGTGTCTGTTTTCATGCCAGTACCATGCTGTTTTGGTTGCTATAGCTTTGTGTTTTGGTTGCTATAGCTTTGCAGTATAATTTGAAGTCAGGTAGTGTAATGTCTCTGGCTTTATTATTTTGTTCAGTCTTGCTTTGGGTATTCAGGGTCTTTTGTTGTTCCATGTAAATGTTAAGATTATTTTTTTCTATTTCTGTGAAGAATATCATTGGTATTTTGATGGGGATGGCACTGAATCTGTAGATCGCTTTGGGTAGTATGGACATTTTCACAATGTTAATTCTTTCAATCCAAGAGCATGGGATGTCTTGCCATCTTTTTGTGCCCTCTTTAATTTCTTTCAGCGGTGATTTGTAGTTCTCATTGTAGAGATTTTTCATCTCCTTGGTTAAACTGATTCCTAGATTTTTTTTTTTTTTTTTGTGACTATTGTAAATGGGTTTGCTTTCTTGATTTCTTTTCCTGCTAGTTCATTTTTGGAGTATTANGTAACTCTGAGCGGTATTTAAGTTCTAAGAGAGGAGAAATTCGTATTGCTGGGAGAAGACTGAGTGAAACAAAACAGTACTGAGCCAATCAACAAACAAGTAAATATAGAGAACAAAATAAAAGCAAAGAAAATGCAAAAACTGAAACAAATGTAACAAAACAAAAAATAAACAAAACAAAATATTCTTCGGAAAATTCAGCTTTTGCACAGATATTCTAATCTCTAGTAAAGAAATGAAATTATTTTTCTGCATTCTTTTGTTCCTTATGCTATTTCAATGAATGGAGTACTGATTTGGAAAGAAAAGATAACATCAAGTTAAATCTTTTCTTTAGACAATTCTCTCCTACCAGTATAAGAGTGAATAATTCTTTAGCAAGTTGTTATAAATTTTTGTAAGTAATTTCCAATAAAAAATAAAAAGTTAAAAATATAAAAATCTTGAGTGACTTTTTATTTTCACATACTAGTGCATTACCTCCTTGAATATGATACTTAGAAAACTAAGAATAGGAAACATAGTTTTTTGACAATTTTTTCACCAACTATATCAGTACTTGTTGTCTACCCAATCATGTATTGAGTTATTAATTATTATTAATGACTTAGCTAATTTGGCTAAATATTTCTTGATTTTTATAGCAATATAGTAGAATTAGAAACTTAAGGCATTAGAAGAATACATAGGGGAAACACTACACAAAATAGGAGTGGGCAGTGCTCTTTTGAGCGAGACTATAAAGGCACAGGAAACTAAAGCAAAAATACACAAATGGGACTACAACAAACTAAAAAGCTTCTGCACATCAAGGGACACTATCAATAAAGTGAAGAGACAACCTACAGAATGGGAGAAAGTGTTTGCCAACTATACATCAGACAAGGGGCTAATATCCAGAGTATAGAAGGAGTTTAANATCCTTTATTTGGTGGCTGCTCAAACATCACCTCCTGAGAGGTACTCCCTTATACCCTGTCGAAAGCTACACCTCTCCCCTGACCCCGATCTTCTGACCCTGCCATTTCTTAAACTCTGTAACACTTATCACTTCCTAACTTTATATCGTATTGTCCTTTGTTTATCTCCATATTGTTAATATCCACTAAAATGTAAAGCTCCTTCAGGACGGAAACCGGGTCTGAATTCTGGTGCTGATAAACAGATCCTGAAAACAAAACCAATGGAGAAGGGTGTGAAAAGCGTTGTTTTCTGCAGTGGATGTAAAGATGCCTTTGTATAACAATAGACTGACGTCTCCAAAAAGGAAAATAAAAATGCGAACTGCTTTCTAGTCTGACAAAGGATACATCACTAAAAATAACTTTTAAGGGTTGGTTGAGGGGGGAAAAGTCAGAAACATACAAATTGTATCTATATAAAAGTCAGGTCCTTTTGAAAGTTGAAGAAAATGGTGAAAACAATAATTATCTCATGTATCTTATT
>NW_007734678.1:71466-79460 GCF_000696425.1 Galeopterus variegatus | reverse complement strand
AATAAAGTGAAGAGACAACCTACAGAATGGGAGAAAGTGTTTGCCAACTATACATCAGACAAGGGGCTAATATCCAGAGTATAGAAGGAGTTTAAATGATTCAACTGCAAAAAAACAAATAGCCCAATTTAAAAATGGGCAAAGGACTTGAACAGATATTTCTCAAAAGAAGACATACAAATGGCCAACACATGAAAAAAATGCTCAAAATCAATAATCATCAGAGAAATGCAAATTAAAACCACAATGAAATATCATCTCTCTCCAGGAAAAATGGCTATTATCAACAAGATAAAAAAAAAATTGCTGGTGAGGGTATAGAGAAAAAGGAACTCTCCTACATTGCTGGTGGGAGTGTAAATTGATACAGCCATCTTGGAAAACAGTAAGGAGGCTCATCAGAGAACTAAAAATGCACCTACTCCATGGCTATATACCGAAAGAAAATCAATATATCAAAAACATCTGCACTCCTATGTTTATCACAGCACTAGTCACAACAGCCAAGAGATGGAATCAATCTAAATGTTCATCAGTGGGTGAGTAGATTTAAAAAAACGATGGTACACATACACAATGGAATACTATTCAACTATAAAAAAAAAGATATGCTATCATTTGCACGAACATGGATGGAACTGGAAACTATCATGTTATGCGAAGGAAGTCACACACAAAAAGAGAAATGCCACATGATATTAGTCATATGTGGAATCTAAAAAAAAGAAGTCGTTCTCACAGAAGTAGAGTAGAATAATGGTTACCAAGGCTGGTAGGGTAAGTGGAGAGAGGAGGAAAAGTCATGGACTAATGGGTACAAAACTATGCTATGTACACTATGTGAATCATTGTGCAGTATATGCATGTATTGAAACAACACACTGTATCCCACAAATATGTATAAATAAATGTTTACATTTTTCTTAAAAATTATCTTTGAGTAGAAGAAAACAGATGTAAATTGCAATCAAATCAAATTTTTGTTACTGTGTGTGTGTGTGTGTGTGTGTGTGTGTGTGTGTGTGTGTGTTTAACAGTACTACCAAATAAAAATGTTAGTCTATTCATGGCATAAATAATAGAAAGGAATTGATCAACTATACTGTGTATTATATGTAAGGTCAACTCATTTAGTCTTCCTAACTATGAAGACATTTGTAGATAATTTCAAGAATATCAAATCAAAACTTTGGATCTCAGTAAAAATGCAGTGCTAAAGATGTAGACGTTGATATTCCTGGAGCAATGTACCATTTAGCCTTCATTGGGAAGACAAGAATATTGTTGTGCAGTGGACTGGAGGGAACTTGAATTAGTTCAGTCAATTAAGTCATGATTAATTTATGTTAGATTCTGCTCCCCTGAGTCTATAAAAGCCAAGACTTTAGTTAACCAGCAGTATGTAGTTTAATAAAAGTAAAGTACCTAAAAATGAATTCCAGAGAGAAAAAAAGTCTACTACTGACACAATCAATATTGTGCAAGATTCTCATTTTAATTTGTGTCAATGGAAGTTAAAATAAATTTAGAAAGTAACAAGAATAAGGTTGTTCCCTTCAAATGGATAACCAAATTTCCCCAATAATTATTAGCATGGCTTATATGGCAGCTCCACCTTGATGTGTGACAAAATGTAAGCATGCACAAGTGAAGGCTTTCCTTGCAGGAAGAGCTGCCACTAGTGATAAGTTCATCTTCTCTCTGGATCTAAATAGAAACATTCAATTGCTAGTACCTTCAGCCAGAAATGATTCTGCAGAGGCTGTGAGTAGATTTTGATTACTCTAATTATCCATGTGAACATAATACATGAGCCTAATGGGCCGTTGTGTATTTAGGGTATATTGAGAGAGCATGTGGTTATAGTCCTAACTGGGTTCCTAAACCACAGAGAAAATAATAAGGGCTTATTCAATCTGTTCAAGGGAAGAAGCGAAGATGAACGTTAAGGAAAATGCCTTAGCTCCATTCACATAGTGGCTCAGACAGTCTAAATGTTGTGCAAAGCATTTAATTGAAGACAGGAGTAGCACTTAGGATAAATCTTTCAAAGAAACCAATGACAGAGGTATGCACCTTCAGGAATATCTTCTTGGGTGATGAAGAAAATTTATATGTAGCTGATTTTACTCACATAGTTTTCCCAAAGCATTTGATTAAATTCCACCTGTGTCATATAAGTTCTAGAAAAGTCATAAATAATGTCATCATGTGGGGTTGATATTGATAGAGCAACTATTACATATGTTGCAAGTTGAAATATTAGGTCACCTATTAGTTGTGCAATCTTGAAAAATTTTATTTAACCTCTTTGGCTTTAATTTATTTCATGTGTATAATAGGGATAATAATAGTCCCCATTACTTAGGTTATCGTGAAGATTAAATCAAATACTCGTGCAATGTCATTAGTATTTTGCTTGGCATGTAGTAGAAGCTCAGGAAATACTAGTTCTAATTATTATTTGCTGTTTTAATGTCACTTACCATCTTACTTGCAGAATATATAAGATGACGTCCGGAGGGCCATTATCAATTTCTAGGCTAGAACACACAGTTCCATGTCTCTAAGCCCTTTGTTTCATGCCCCCAGAAAGAAAGAACAGAATGGGGTGAATTAGAGCCCTCTGTTTTATCTACCCAAGAGGCTCCTGGTGTTTTGTCCCTTTCTCCTTCTCTGAAGCATAGTCCAGGGCAAACAGTAGCATCTCTTATGTGAAAGATGGTGGTTAAACAAAGAATTCTTCCTACATATGCTCTTATATTGCACCTGAAGTTTAACTATTTGCTATTTTCTATCATTTTTAAACTTTATCAGTGTAATAGTATTATATTATACATAATTAAAACCACAGTTAATGTGTTACATAAAGTCTCTAAGATCATAACAATCAATTTCTTTTCTATTCATTTACATTTTTGATTTTTAAACATATTTACACAGGGCAGGGGACCATAAGTGGAATTTTTTTCAACCTGAATATTTTTTGTTTGTTCCTAAGAATTCTGGCTAAGGGCATCAATGTCAGATATGAAGTAGCTGTTCAAAAAAGTGACAATGGCAAAGACACACTCTCCATGATTGCAGATGCCTAAGTGCTCACATTATCCCTCATGAACCACACACTTCAAGTAGTGATCAAGCACAGGCATCCATCCTTCTCACAGGCAATGTGGCATAAAGTGAAGAGTCCCATCTTTGTGACATGCTGTGTTTCACTGCCAGCATCAGAGATTTTTTTTTTTTTTTTTTTTTTGCCCAAGTCAGTCAGTAGATAATGATATAGTACTTCAAACGTGTTATTTTTTCAGCAGTAACCATCATAGTTTCTATTGGTCTAGAAAATCAACAATGGCTTGTTCACATTGACTGAAGCATTAACTGCACAATGAAGGGAAGAGGGGTTTTTGACAACAATGGCACTTGCTCACAGATCCTGAAAACAAAACCAATGGAGAAGGGTGTGAAAAGCGTTGTTTTCTGCAGTGGATGTAAAGATGCCTTTGTATAACAATAGACTGACGTCTCCAAAAAGGAAAATAAAAATGCGAACTGCTTTCTAGTCTGACAAAGGATACATCACTAAAAATAACTTTTAAGGGTTGGTTGAGGGGGGAAAAGTCAGAAACATACAAATTGTATCTATATAAAAGTCAGGTCCTTTTGAAAGTTGAAGAAAATGGTGAAAACAATAATTATCTCATGTATCTTATTGTTACCCCAAATCTTCATTTAAAAAATTAATAAGTATATTTTCTTATAAAGAAATACCTGTCCTTTGTAAGCAACTTGGAAAATACAGATGAACAAAAAGAGGACCATTTAAATAATCCATTATCCTACTGACTGCTTTTGCCCCAGGACAGTCCATTTTGTAAGAAGCTACTAATGGGATCTTTTTAAACTGTTGGTCTGCTCAGAGCCCTCTAATGGCTCCCTGGCATGCCTAAAATAAAATCTAAATGACTTCCATGCCTACATAGCCCAAAATAACTTGGTGCAGGGCTCTCTTTCTTTCTAATTTCCCTCTACTCTTTCCCTAGCTCATTCTGCTCCAGTCCAGATCCGAGTTGCGATTTCTCAAAGATGCCAAACGCATTCCCGCCACAGGGCATTCCTGGCTGTTGTCCTGACCTGGAATGTTCTTTATGCAGATACTCATCCTTTATTTGGTGGCTGCTCAAACATCACCTCCTGAGAGGTACTCCCTTATACCCTGTCGAAAGCTACACCTCTCCCCTGACCCCGATCTTCTGACCCTGCCATTTCTTAAACTCTGTAACACTTATCACTTCCTAACTTTATATCGTATTGTCCTTTGTTTATCTCCATATTGTTAATATCCACTAAAATGTAAAGCTCCTTCAGGACGGAAACCGGGTCTGAATTCTGGTGCTGATAAAACTCTTGGCCTATAATGTGCTGACCATAATATTTATTGAATAAATGAGTATCTAATGTTAAAATTTTGGCTATGAAAGTAAAAAGCAATATTCTGGAGTGCTTATTTAGGTAAGGTTTTCATTTTAACTTTTAATTTGGGGGTAATTATTCACATGCTTTATATGAATACATTTATGTAATCCTCTCAACAATCAGATGAGAAAGGTATTATTTTTATTTCTCCATATGAATAAGAAAATTGAAGCACAGGGATGTTAAATAAATTGCCTAAGATACAGTTAGATAATGATGGAACTAGCATATGAAACTAAGCATTCTGGCCTCAGAGCCAAAACTGCAGCCACTAGTTCATGCTCTCCTTTCCTCTCTCTCTCTTTCTCTCTCTCTCTCTCTTTCTCTCTCTCCCCCCCCCCCCCCCCCCCCCACATATTCTCACATACACAAATATGCACACACAGTCATACCTAATATAGTGTTTTGGGTATAATTTTCCATACAATTAAATATTTTCTGACAACATTATTTTAATGCCTGCACCACATTCTAGTCTGTTAGTTTGCAAGAGGGATTTTTAAACCAACGACATGTAGTAGACATTGGCATACGTCTTTCTTTTACTATTGTTAATAATCAGTGTTTGTTTTCTATAAGTCGAATTATCAGATTAAAAGATGCATGTTCTCGAGGTTTTTCTAAACTTTTATTTCCAAGTTATTCTCCAGAAAAACTAACTTAATACCTATTTTCTCATATCCTCACAAACCTAGGTATATATATTTTTTAATTTTAGTCAGTTTGATGAAATTTTTTACTTGATTTCTTCTTATTATTTAATGTTTGTCTGCTTTCTAGTGTGGTTGAACATTTTTTATTAATTTATTTCTCCATTTTTGGACTTCCCATTTTTATTGAGCAAAATTTTTAAATTGCATCTTATAGAAGTCTAACAGTCATATATTTAGTATAGGTCTTATATTTTGCAAATATTTTTCTAGTTTATAATTGGCTTGACATTTTTCTTATGTTGTTTTATGTCAAAAAAAATTCAACTATATAATCATATATATAGTACATATGTATGTATTTCTGTGGCCACCAACTGGTTATATATTATAAAACAAATGCCCTAATGCATATCATATTCAAACTATATTCACATCCTTGGTTTTATCTCCATGCTTTTATTCCAGAACTGAAACCTGGTTTTCATGCAATTCGTTTTGACAATGTTTGCATCTTTGATAGTAAACAAATCATTGGGCACACCTGGTATTTCCCCTACAAGTGAAGAATTTTTCAAAAGAAAGCAAATAAAAAAGAAGCTAATATTTTGGTCTGTATTTCACCTACCTATTGACTTGACCTCTTGAGACAAACAAAAATGTAGGTAAAGTCATGTATGTAAAAGAGTAAAAGTACTGGAGTTATTTTATGATTTTACATGCTATCTTTAACACCTATAGGTACAGAGTAATTTATTGTGAATCTATGCCAAGTCAAAAAAGAAGAGGCATTTACCTCTTCACAGTGGGATACTGGCTCCTCTTCACAGTGGGATACTGACCTCAGTTAGATTTTATTAGTTATGTAGGCAATATTATTGAGAGTTAACTTTGTTCTAGGAAGTATAAGTGATATGTCTACATATATATACACACATATATACACATACACACACATATATACAATCGTGTAGATATATGTATGAGTATATATATATCACATATATAAACACATTTTATATATACATTTATAAATGTCAATCATAAATACATTGACAGATAGATACATAGATAGTTGGATTTATCAGCCAATCTCAAAGCTAATTTTTCTCATCTAATTCCATAGTGCTTTTCTATATAGCCCCTCCCATACTAACAAACATTGTGATAAGTGGAATGCACAAAATTTTCTGAATGCATGTCACTATTGCACAATAGTAAATAAGAGAAATAATGACAGCAACAAAAATTCAGCTAAAATATTCTGAAGACTGAACTTTGAACAACTGTAAGAGACGCACAACTCTTTGCATCCATAGTGATGTAAAGTAGTCAACAAGGCATGAAGGAACACAACACTGACTGAAGTGTTACTGAAGCAGCCTGGAGAAAGATGCAGAGTCAAATGACAAATGATGAGGATGCCTAGATCAGAACCAAAACAGAATTTTTCAAGAGCCTCTCCTAAAGAAGGGTCCGCAGTTTCCTAGAGAAAGGGGACAGCGCCAAACTGGAGCCATCACTGTAGAAAATATACAATTACAGTACATTGTGTATGAGCATTTTTAAAATAATTTTTTGGTAAAACACAGGTAATTTATTCCAAAAAATAATTTAACTCCTCCTAATACATAATGATATTGTATTAAGTCTTGTGTTAAAAGAGCAACTTTAGATGCTGAAATGACTAAACTTAATTGGCATTACAATAAACCACATTGGTTCAAGGTTGGCTAGTCCAGCTGGATCCCAGTCCTTTTAGAATGTCATTATCACCCTGGCTGGAGCCACCATCATCTCTGACCTGAAACAGTGTGATGGCCTCCTAATGGGCTTCCCAGAGTCCACGTTTATTGCTCCCTACACTTTCCTGTCCACACAACAGCCAAAGTTTAAGTAGGGTTTCTTTCTATCTTTCAATTGAACAGCAGCCACCATCATCTCTGACCTGAAACAGTGTGATGGCCTCCTAATGGGCTTCCCAGAGTCCATTTATTGCTCCCTACACTTTCCTGTCCACACAACAGCCAAAGTTTAAGTAGGGTTTCTTTCTATCTTTCAATTGAACAGTGTGTGATGCTACTGTTTGTACTACTGCCTTTGCAATGAATTTTTCAGGAAAATTCAGGGGAAATAATTCATCACTTTTACAGCAAAGTGAAGAAATAACCACCATCCATCTCCACACCTGTTCATAAAACTGAAAACCCAGGACACAAAGTCCAGGTACATAAAATGTCCCTTCTGCTTCTATGAGCAAACCATTTCTTGTGTATCTCAGCGTAGCTACAACCAGTAATAATCGTTTGATTTCAGTATGTAATTGTTAAACTTGGTTTTTCTTATTTCATTGGCTACTCCTTGTAGATTGCCATTGATGATTTCCGCTCATCTTTCCAACTTCAGAATAGTTCTGTCCACCATTCCCTGCTCTTCTATTCTGAAATTATATCTCAGTTGAATTCACCCAGCCCCAAGGCTTTATAGAGCATCTGTACACTGATGAACTGAAAATGTATAACTGGCCCTGACTTTTTCCTTGAGCAAAAATTTTATAAATTCAGCCATACTCAACATCTCTCCTTGAATATCTAAGGGACAAATCAAACTGAACAAGTTCAAAATAGAGCTCTGGAATCATTCCCTTGACCGCCAAAGGGTCCCCATTTCAGAAAATGGGGAGCAACAACCACTCTGTGGATCTGCTCCAAAACCTTGGAGTCATTCTTAAATCCTGCCTTTCCCTCATCTACCCATACACCACCACATCTGCCAGCAAGTTATATCATCTCTACAGTCAAAATACATACAAATGTAACTCAAAATCCAATCATTCTCATCAATGCTACCACACTGGTCCAATCGCCA
>NW_007734678.1:59284-71378 GCF_000696425.1 Galeopterus variegatus | reverse complement strand
GGCTTTATAGAGCATCTGTACACTGATGAACTGAAAATGTATAACTGGCCCTGACTTTTTCCTTGAGCAAAAATTTTATAAATTCAGCCATACTCAACATCTCTCCTTGAATATCTAAGGGACAAATCAAACTGAACAAGTCCAAAATAGAGCTCTGGAATCATTCCCTTGACCGCCAAAGGGTCCCCATTTCAGAAAATGGGGAGCAACAACCACTCTGTTGATCTGCTCCAAAACCTTGGAGTCATTCTTAAATCCTGCCTTTCCCTCATCTACCCATACACCACCACATCTGCCAGCAAGTTATATCATCTCTACAGTCAAAATACATACAAATGTAACTCAAAATCCAATCACTCTCATCAATGCTACCACACTGGTCCAATCGCCAGCTTCTCTTTCTTGAATACTGCGACAGTCTCCATACTGGTTTAGTTGTTTCCACTCTTGCTTCACAGACATCTGTTTTTCACACTACACCAAGAGTGCTGTGTTTAAAAAGAAAATCTGACTATTTCACTCTCCAGGTCATAGTCATCCCAACTGTATTTAGAATAAAATCCATTTTTCTTACTATGGCTTAGAGGGTTCTCCTTGTCCCAGCCCCATGCTCTGGCCCCTGATCTTAATACAACTCTTCTCCTCGCTTGTTCTGCTCCACCCTAACTGTCTTTCTTGTGGTTTCTCTAACATGCCAGGCATATTCTTAACATTTGCCATTTGGTCACTATGATTCAAAGGCAGTTTCCCAACTCCCATCACCTTCCCATCCACACACAAACTTTCACATGACCTCTTAGTGCATTCAGGCTCTGCTCAAACATCACCCGCTCAGAAAGGTCTTCACTGTTCACACCATCAAAAAGAGCCTGGACTTCCCATTACTCTAGATCGTCTTATGCTGTTTCACTTATCTTCATTGTGTATTATATATTTATTTGTTCATTTGCATAATATCTGTCCTTTAGTATAGTGTAAACTTTATGAGATCAGAGACATTGTTAATTTAGTTCCCCACTGTCTAGAGTGATACCCAGCACATAATAACTGCTCTATAAGTATTTTAGATGAACGATTATATTAGCCAGCATTAATTTTCATCTAACATAACATATCCTTGATTTACAATTGACATGGAGGACTGGCCAGTTAGCTCAGTTACCTAAAGCATGGTGTTTAAACAATCAACATGGCATTGACTAAAACATATGGCAATACTAATGCAAAAATTATCAAAATGTTTCTTTAGAAAGAAATCGATAGACTAAAAAAAGAGATATTACATCTGTATTTCATTTAAATAAATCACCTGCAAAAAAGGGGGGGAAGGATCACTAAGACAAAATTGAAATGATTTGTTAATCAACTACCACCACTTCACTAAAACTATTTTTGTCCATAAAAAAATTGATGTTTCTTCTGTAGATTTCTGTCATGTTCATTTTATCTGTAAATATGAGTACAGATCACTTACTCCCAATATGTGATTGCTTAAATTATATTTTAAATTCTACTTTTTTCTGTATTTACTTTGTCTTCTCCCTTTTTCTGTATAATACTCTTTATTGATTAATGGGAAATGTATATCTGGGCCATATGACTGGAAATCTCTAGATCTACACTGACTATCACACAGATTTAATTGTTAGAATTCCCCCTCCCCCCAACCTCCTCTTTCTATGACAAAATAAATTTTTAAAAATAAATAAAAAAGGCTTCTTAAATACAAATAACTCATGATTGTTTTAAAAAGTCAAAAATTCCATTTAAACTCTCAATATTTAGCAATTGTAATAAATAAAAATGTTCTTAAACTATCCTTTTATTAAAGTTTGAGAATGTTCAAGAATTTTTTAAAATTACTTAATTAAAGCAGCTTGAATTCATTTAACATTTCAGATTGTTTTTCCTCCAGACTTGTATGTGCTCATTGTCTTTTTTACTATCCATTAAGGGAATGTCACCATTTTTAAACATCACAATGTTTTTAATTGATCACAAATGTTTTCCAGATATATTTATTTGTTACAGTTCCAAGTTGCCTAAATATTCCATATAAACATACCTACTTTCTTTATAGACGAGTTGTAAGCACTACCTTATTTTTTAATTCAAATCAAATATTTTCCAAGGGTTATTTATTTGAGGCTGTATCTCTAAAATTGACGTGTATTTGCTTTTTTCTGTGAATTCCCAGGATGCAAAATATATGACTAGAGACCAAGTTGTAAGCACTACCTTATTTTTTAATTCAAATCAAATATTTTCCAAGGGTTATTTATTTGGGGCTGTATCTCTAAAATTGACGTGTATTTGCTTTTTTCTGTGAATTCCCAGGATGCAAAATATATAACTAGAGACCGAAGACATGGCGACTGCTAGCCTTCTCTCCAAGCCAGAAGGAACCTCTGTCTTAACACAGAGCCAATCTAAATGAGATTTAAAAGTTTATGCCCAAAGGAAGTGCTTGCTATTAACTAGCAATGTATACAATTAAACTTAAAGCACGGTCACAGTGTTTTAATCAGGAAAGCTAACAGTCATTCCTGTCCTGTGGGGTAATAAATGAAGGCAAAAGCAATTGAACATGCTTTCTGATGTGCTAAGTGATATATGGGCTGTCTTGAGTCACCACATTGGAAGGACCACATACTTAGTTAATCAACACTGCACAGTCATATTGGAGGAGAGGTGATAAATTTAACAGATGTTACACTAACAGGGGTTGGGGTAAAATAGACTTGATCTACCACCTCAGTAATTAAAGTGATGTCTTTAAATGGCTATTATCAAATGCCTGACTATAAAAGACAATTAATTTTTTACTCTCAGTCATTCACTGTAAGTGAATTCAGTAATACTATCACCACAGTCATCAGGGCTGGCCACTAATATGCATTGACTAATACGATGACAGGGTAGAAAATCAGAACCTGGGAGACCAGTGAATGCACACTTTTTCCAGATTTTCAGGGCTGATTAGAACAAAATCACATCCATAGGAAACCATTAAGACTACACTCAGGTGATAAATTGCCATATCTGTAGTCTTTTCTCTTTCAAGGATAAACCATATTTTCTCTGACTAGAAACATTGTTTCCCTTGAACATAATCTAAGTGCAAAAGGACAAAAGGAATTCCTAGCCAAAATTTAGTCACCTTCCTTTCCAAGCATGTATACCACAACTTCTTATATTTGTAAATGTGTTAGAATGGGCAAGTCATATTCCTAGAATTAATTTGATGCTTGTTTCCTGATGATAAAATATTTTCTGAAATACACTTACTGTTTAAATTTTTAAAGCATGGAAGTGAATTAAATAGCATATATGGATTTCTTCCTATCAATGGAGAGAACAGGGTTTTTTTTTTGTTTTTTTTTTTTTTGTCTTTTGTCTTTTTCCATGTCCGGCAACGGATCGCAACCCTCAGTGTTGCCCCCGTACCGGACCTGGGACCGGCAACGGGATTGCAACCCTCGGTGCTGCTCCCATGCCTCGCTCAGCCAGTGAGCGGGAACCGGTCTGTATGTGGGATCCGAACCCTCGGGAGGGAGCGCTGCCGCGCTTCCCAAGCAGCGCACTTATCCAGTGCGCCACCAGGCCGGCCCCAGAACAGGGTTTTTTAAAGAAGTCTTTAGAGGCCACCAAATTTCAAAATTTTTTCTCCATTTCCATCATCTCTATCCCCTACCTTTAGACCTACAGTTGTATTGTTGCTGTTTGGTTAGTTGGTTTTGGTTTAGCTAGAAAAGAATGGTGTCTTGGAAGATGGCCATTTTACATCCTTTCATGACTCTTCAGGACCAGAGAGGAAAGCTCTCTATCTCTTTCTCCCACATCTGTCTGCCCAGGATTGAATGGAAAAATACACTCAGAAGTAACCCTGTGAAGAGGAATGAAGAAGATATTTAAATCTTCTTCTTTCTCATCCATGCTATGTTCCTGAGGACTCTACCAAATTCTAAACCTGCCCTTGATCAACCACCATTTAGGTTGAACCTCAAAACAAAGAGTCACTGGAATTGAAAATTGTGCCTACGCTTTACTGATGACAATGGCCACAAAATAAATTATGCTTGCAGCATAGTAGTTTGAAGATGTTATTTTAAATATCTCCACCCACTTGTCTCACCTGGCCTCTTTTCTGACACTATCTGCTATGGTTTGAATGACGCTCCAAAATTTGTACGTTAAAACGTAAACCGGGCCGGCCCGGTGGCGCACTGGAGAGTGCGCCGCTTGGGAGCGTGCGGCGCTCCCGCTGAGGGTTTGGATCCCATGTGGAGACCGGTTCCCACTCACTGGCTGAGCGCGGTGCGGGCGCAACACTGAGGGTTGCGATCCCGTTGCCGGTCCCCAGTACGGGTGCAACACCGAGGGTTGCGATCCCGTTACCGGTCAGTAAAAAAGACAAAAAGGAAAAAAAAAAAAAGTAATCACCAATGTGATAGTATTAAAAGGTGGAGCCTATAAGCGGTAATGAAGTCATGAGGGTGGAGCCCCCATGGATTAGATTAGGGCCCTAAGAAAAGGGCCTGAGGGAGTGGATTTGCTCTGTTGCCCTTCCACCATGTGAGGACACAGCATTAGCTTCCTCCAGAGGTTGCAGCAGTAAGGCATCATATTAGAGTCAAGGACCAGGCCCTTACCAGATGCCAAGCTTGCTGGTGCCTTGATTGTGAACTTCCCAGTCTCCAGAACTGTGAGAAATAAATTTCTATTGTTTATAAATTATCCAGCCTGTGACATTTTGTTATAGCAGCACAAATGGACTAAGGCACTACCTCACATGAGTAAGCCCAATTCCTCTGAGCTTGTTTCCTTATGTAAAATGAAAATGAATATAATATCCCTTCTATCACCTTTCACATTATTCTTATAATGATTAATAATAAAATAATGTTCCATGTAAAAAAAAAAGTATGGTTGGGTGTAAAGTATTAACAACCTGCTTCCCCCACCCTATCCTCTTTCTGGAAAATTCCACTCCTCTGAGGGAGCTTCTGTTAACTGACTTCTATTCTTCCAAACACATCAGTGTCCTAGAGAGAAGAAATTAAGCCATGATTGAGTCATAACTGAATCATAACCAAAGAATGCCGCATATAAAATCTTGGAGTAATATTCCAAGATGGTGAAAATGGAAAGAAGCTTATAAACTATGATCACAAATGCACTGTCCTTCACTTTGGTCTTTGCTGTTTTACGTACTTTTATACTTTATAATATACAGTAGTCCTGTCTCAGGGTCTTAATATCTGAAATAGCTGCATGATACTTCATTGTATGAATATATCAAAATGTATTTAACTACCTATTGTTGTACACCAGGGTAGATTCAAGGTTGGATAGATATTATGAGAGGCCTTCCATAAAAACCTTAAACTCAAGTCTACCCTTAGAACTGAGAAACCAGGACCCCTGCCTCAACCCCTACTTCAGAGGGCTTCTTCTCTGGTCCTGCTCTAGAGAAGAGTAGGAGGAACTGAGGAGATATGCCCACCCAGAACCTACATACTCTGCTTTAGATCATTTTCAGAGTATCCGGAACGGGAGACTTTCCTGCTCAAGCAGCCCTGAGCCTGCTTCCAGGGACGGAAAGGGCCTCTTACCTAGGTCTGTCCTTTCTCAGAGTGAATTGCAAGTGCGCACCCAAGGTTTGTGAGATGGCCAAGGGAGGTTATTGTAAGGTAAATGTAGGTGAATGGAGTTTAAATGCACAGACTTAAATTGTCCACACAGACATTGCAAGGCCCATTCTGATGTAGGATTACAGTAGGGTGGGACAAGTAAAAAGGCCCCCTGACACTGGCAGCTTTCCTTCATTCTCTTGTCCTGGACCCTGTAGATCTAGGAGCTCACTTGCTTTCACAAACGGGGTCTAGGAGTTTTTGTTTCCTGAAATCTTGCCATCACTTGATATTATAATTTCTTTTCATCTTTTCCACTCCAAGAGTTCAAATATTCATGAATCATTTTTATTTTAATTTTCATTTATTGGTTCATATTTTCACATACTGATCGGCTATTTCAATTTTTTCTAATATACTGCTTATTTTTATTGTGCATATTGAAAATCAAATTAATAGTCACTAATCTGTTCTCTCTATATATAATTTTGTCATTTTGAGACTTTTATGTTAATTGTTACAGAATGTGACCTTTGAGATTGGCTTTTTTCACTCAGCAAAATGCCCTTGAGATTCTTCCAAGTTGTCACACAAAGCAATAGTTTCTTCCTTTTTATTGTTGAGTAGTATTCCATGGTGTGCATGCACAACAGAATAACCATTTATCAACTGAAGGGCATTTTTCATGTTTCCAGTTTTTGATGATTACAAGTAAAGCTACTATGAATATTAGTATGCAAGTTTTTGCGTGGACTATAGGGGTACTAAGAGAGAGTTTTATAATGAGGCAACAGTTCTACTTCTTGATTGCAGCGATGGTTACAAAAATACACACAGGTGATAAAATGGCATAGAATTATTCACATATATTGCACCAACATCAATATCCTAGTTCTGCAATCTTAACAGTTATGTAACATGTAACTTGCTGTAAACTATGTGGTTTATATCAGACTTTTCTGTGCTATCATTGCTTCTTGTGTATCTGTAATTATTTATAAAT
Source organism: Galeopterus variegatus (assembly GCF_000696425.1). NCBI lineage: Eukaryota > Metazoa > Chordata > Mammalia > Dermoptera > Cynocephalidae > Galeopterus > Galeopterus variegatus. The sequence goes on along the minus strand of NW_007734678.1, from coordinate 64,742 downwards.
AAAAAGTTTAGAAAATAAAAATTCCTTTATTAATTTATAAAGACTTTGTTTTAAAAAGAAAATTAGCTCTTCATCATGTTATAATTTGGGGGGTTTGTTCATCTTTTTATTTTATTTCTACAAATGATACTTTATCCTGTTCAGAATATTTCAGAGCAAATGGAAAATATCCAACATTGTAATCAAATTCGTTACACTTTCTATTTGAGGCTTCTGGGGTTTTGTGTCACACTGACAAAGATTGTTTTACCCATGATGACTTTTTACACAAAAATCTATCTTTTTTAAATTCTGCTAAAATCTACTTTTTAATATTTTAGGTGTAATTTTTCATTGATATTTATTAATAAAAGTTGTCTTTAATTTTCATTTTTAAGCTACAATTGTTAGGTTTTGGTCGCAAATTTTTTGCTGATGCCAAATTTTCAGCCTATTCTGTATTCTAGGACCCTGAAATAATAGTATAATATTCTACTTTTTGAAAGGTTTGAAGTAATTCACCTGAGAAACTATTTGAGCCTGGTGCTTTTTTCAGTGTAACTCTTTGGCCAGCCTCTCAGTTTCTTTCATTTTCAGGCTGTCTTTTTCTGCCAGAATTAATTTTGACTAGAAAGCTGTCAATTTCAAACAGGTTTTCAAACTAATTCGCTAGTTTTAAGACATTGCAGAAAATGAAATGTGATCTGTATTACTTCCAAGGTTATAAGTTTATTGAAGCTTTTTAATATTCAAATATATGGTCAAGTTTTATAAATATTCTATCTTTGCTTAAAAATAAATTATCTGATTTTAAGCTATCCACACATACAAGCACACCGTATATTCATAAATGAATATATGAAATGTACCTCAGTAATTGTACAAGGCAGATCCTCTACCTCTTCACAGTGGTTTAGTTATGCTTTTATGTCTTCATTAATAGTATATTAATGAACTGATATAGTCTAAGAAAATGAATTAAAATTGTGTATTACAATTGTGTTTTTTCAATTTCTCCCATTTCTTGAAGTATTTTGTTTGATGTATTTTGATACTATAATTTAATGCCAAAAGATTATTTCTGTAATATCTTCAGTGTAACATTTAATCCTTGTCAGTATAAAGTGACTCTTTTAAAAAAATAGATTTTATTATGTATATTTGAAGTTTACAACATGACGTTATGGGATACAGATATATAGATAGTAAAATGGTTACAATACTGAAGCATACTAATCCATTGTCACACAGTTACTTTTTTGTATGTGACAATCTTCAAAAAAAAATCAAGTATACTGAGATAGAGAACAAAACAGTGGTTACCATGGGCAGGGGTGAAGAGATAAAATGGGCAGATGAAGGACAAAGGATACAAAGGAGTAGATAAGTAAGTAAGATGAACAAGTTTAGAGATTAATGTATAATATGAGGACTACAGTTAATAAAATTGTCTTATATTAGGGGGTTTTGTTAAAATGACTTCCTTACTTCTATTTTAACTTTTCCTGATATCATGCACCCCAATCTCTTTTTTGGCACTTATCTTGGTGCAAATGTGCCCATCCTTTTATATCTTCTCTAATTAATTTTGTTTTGGATTTGATTCTTGAATGTACAGCATCACTGAGTTTTGATAATTTTTATTAAGCCTCATAGCCTTTTCCTTTAATAGGTAAGTTTATCCCATTTATATGTATGTGAAAGTGAATATATTTGATCTTCTTTCTGCATACTAAGTTTTATTTTCAGCTTTTAATTCCTCTTTTGTTTTATTGCTATCTTTTGCAATGTGGTCTATGTTCTCTTTTCTTCTCCTCCTAGCTATTTTTAATTTTCTACTGGTTACCTTTATAACTTGAAATAGTATGCTTAAAACTCAATTTTCTAGTTTATAAAGTTTAGAAAGTATCTACTATTTCTATATTATGAAAGATTAGACACTTATTCTTCCCTCATGTTAGGTTGTTTTTATATTTTTAGCTTTATAAGAATTTATATTGTAACTTTTGAATATAATGTCTACAAATGTTTATCCTTACTCTATATTTATATGATTCAATGTACACAGACAGTTCTAAATACTTTCCCACTGTCTAGTGGTGCTGGTGTTTTATTTTAACTTTTGGTTCTGTGGTAGAGGGCGAAATTGGCCCTAGTACTTTTCAACTTCTCCCATAAGAGAAGAGTGTGTCCTTATCCCCTGGGACTTGCTTTGACCAATGGAATGCTGAAGAGTGGGTTTCTGCTTTTGTGGCACTTTTGCTTTTGGGACTCCTGCCACCGACACCCACAGAGAAGAATCAGGGATGATGAGAGACAAATCACCTCTGTTGCCCCACCCAACAGCCTGCAAACCATCAGACATGTGAGTGAGACCATTCTAGATCACTCAACTACCAGGGGACATGCAGCTGCAGGCAGATGCATGAGAGCCCAGAGAAATCAGTCAAATTGTTCAGACCAAAGAATGGCTCAGGCTACACACAGAATCATGAGCTAAGTAAAGGGCTATTGTTTAAGTCACTAGATTTTAGGGTGACTTGTTTCATAGCAAAAGCCAACTGATACAGATTGGTCAACAGAATTTATAAGTAGGATTTTGTCCCCTGTAATCTTTCATCAGTGTTATATCCTCAGAATACTTCCATGGTTAAGAATGATTTTCTGTTGCTTTTATTCATGGATGATAATTTAGCTAGTTATTAAGTTTTTGGATCACAATTTTTTAACCTCAGAAATCTACAGAAATGATCCACTGTCTCTTGACACTAGCTATGTCTGTGAAGAATCTGCTTTAGCCTAATTTTTCCCTCCTGAAGGTAACTGTTTCTTCTGATGGATGATCACTGTACTCTTTATTTAGTCTTGAATATTAATATCTATACCCTGCTACCCCTCAGGCTGATTAACTTACTTTTTCCTGGAACACAGTGTTCAGCTTAGATTTGTAAATTCAGTTTTTTGTTTTTTTGTTTTTTAGTCTCTAATTCAGAGACAACAATCATGCAAATGCTGTATCTCTTTCTCTGGTCTTTATGGCTATTTGCTTTGATGGTTTTGCCTACATAATTTCTCCAGGTGTGTTCTTGGTTCCACATTGTCCAGCAATGAGTACAGAGCTGAAAGCATTTTACAGATTTATAACTTAATTTTATACCATCTGGACTCCTAACAAAGATATGTAGCAAGGGCATAATGTCTGTACCTCAGTTTCCTCATCTGTAAAACATGGATAATAGTAACACCTAATTAATGGAAGTCTTCTGGGATTTTAATGAACCTGTAGGAGTAAGACATTTAGAAGAGTTCCTGGTATACAGTAAGTACGTGTTAGCTTTTATTAGCATTATAAGTTATTACTAGCTCATTTTTCATCATATATTCTATTTTTACTGTTTCTAATGTGCTTTTAATTTTTGTAATTGGTTTATTTTATTATCTTCAATTTATTTCCTCAGCTCTCCCACCTCACTTTTCAATTTGTTCTACTTTTATTTTCTCTTTGAACTCTTTTCAACTTCTCCAGTACTCTTTCCTCTCTCTCTCTCTCTCTCTCTCTCTCTCTCTCTCTCTCTCTCTCTCTCTCTCTCTTTTTCCTCAGAATCCATGTTCTCTTTTATTTCAGTGTATTTTTTAAAGTCAATTTCTACTTTTCTTATGTAACCTAAATAGCCCCATGGGGATCACTGTAAACCATTCCAACTACTAGTTTGGTGATCTGATCATTCTGAAAAGAGTAATAAAAAATAAAATATAAATACAAGGTAAGACAGACACCAAGAGATTTAGAATTTATTTATTGCTTAAAAAATAAAAATCTAGTTTCTGCTTCCCCTCTAACCCCTACCCTACCTCATCTCTATTGCACTTCTTTGTGTTAGAACTCCAGCTTGCATAAAATCATAATCTCATTTTATAGCAGATGCTGCTATGCCCCACATCACTCCACTTCTGGTTTCAGCTGTAGCTCTAGTGAACAGTTCTATGTGGGCTTGGTCGCATCTCATACCACCAGCATCCAGTCTGAAGTCTGAACTGCACATCTTTCTGCTTTTAGTGCCATTGCCTTCCTAGGAGCCTGCTCATCTGCCCACATATGCTGTTTGGCAGCATAGGGTAATGAGGACCCCTGAGGCAACCTTCAGCCAATAAGAGATAGGATTCTGTAGATAAATGTTCTGTCTCCTGTCATTCAAGTGGACAATTCTGAGAGGGATTCTGTGCATTTCTCAGAGGTCCCAGTGGAATCAGATGCTTATAACTCGACAGAGCAACTAGGATAACACACCTGTACACAGGCTTTCACTTCATCCTTGTCTCATCCTCCCTGCTCCCTAGCTCCTGTTTTTCGAGTCACCTTCAAAATACTCTCTCTACACCAAAATCCTTGTCTCAGGCTCTGCTTTGAAGAAACCCAAATTAATAGATATATCTATACAGTTGGTCTTTAAAACTTTTTCCTGTATTGCTCTGCAATATGGAATTTAACCCCAAATAATACCCCCTAACTTTCTGATAGCCTATTTTTTCACAAGTTTTTATGATTTAGAATATTGTTACTTTGATAACTTAGGATCAAATAAATTCAAATATTCACATAAATATGCATCCTGCTTGAGATTTAGAGTTATTTATGACCTTGTGGCATGCAAGCAAAGAATTTTCTTCTTTTTTTAATAGTTTTTATAAAAGACATAGGAAAAGCTTCCTATGTCTGGAAACTTTAGAAACCTTTAGTAATTGAAGAAAAGAATTAGATGGTCTAAACATTCAGCAATAAAAGCAGAAGGGAATTCACCCTTTCTTCCTCATTATCTTGAACTGTATAATCAGGGAGAAGGGCTACATGAAAAAGCAACATCTACACATAGGTATAAACCACATTTTAATAATTAGTTTCAAACTTCCCCTCCATTTAATTTTAACTAGAACTATAAACAAATACAGCTAGTTGCAAATTTATCTACTTTTCTTTCCTTTGAAAATGCATTTATGATTGATATTTGCTACTCTTTAGTAAAGTATGACAGGAAGAAATGTTAAAATAACAACTTCTCATATATACACTATAGAGGGTGATTTAGGAGAACAAAGTATTCTCAACTAAGATTCTGTTTTGAGTATTAGTTTTACATGATGTTGAGTATATTTAATTTTCTGGCTATAAAAATGATACTAAAATTTAAAAACTGATCCCTATTTGGTTCACCCACTAATACTAGAATTTATTTATATAATGTTTATATGCATAAAAATTAGGTGACTATAATTCTAAATGATTTACTGATTTGACATTGTCCATAGACTATAGTTACTTATACAATCATGTTTTAAAGCAATTTCTTCATTCAGTAGTAGCAGTTTTTCAATGCTTTCTGCCTTCCAGACCGTGCTAGGCAGCAAGCAGGAGAGATGAAGCCTTTGATCATACACAATTGAGAGTCCAGAAATATTATTAACATATGAACAAGCAATCCGA
>NW_007734678.1:58546-58780 GCF_000696425.1 Galeopterus variegatus | reverse complement strand
TTAGATATCTAAATGTTAAATGTTATAGAATTATTAAATTCTTCACAGACAACTTTAGACTAAGAAACTACCAAGTGTTCATGGACCCTAAACATCAAGCATAGCAACAGATGAATCTATTAGCATAAAATCATATAGAAAACTTAATGTAATATATTTTTAAAAACTATTAGCAAGGATGCAGAACAGAAAAGCAATATGCAAAAATCAATTTCATTTCTATATAACAGCAAG
>NW_007734678.1:56618-58120 GCF_000696425.1 Galeopterus variegatus | reverse complement strand
CAAGGATGCAGAACAGAAAAGCAATATGCAAAAATCAATTTCATTTCTATATAACAGCAAGGAGGAACTGGAAATTGAAAATTTATTAAAAAATACCATTTACAATAATCACAAATATATGGCATACTCAGGTATAAATCTGACAAAATACGTACAAGATCTAAGCACTACAAACTAGTGCAGAGAGAAATTTAAATGACTAAATAAATGGAAAGATATACCATGGTCATGAGTCAGAAGACTCAACATTAAGATGTCAGTTCTCCCAAATTCATCTAAAGATTCAATACAATCTAATCCAAATCTCAGTAAGCCTTTTGCTAGAAATTGACAAACTCATTCTAAAATTTGCATGGCAATGCAAAGGACCTAAAATAGCCAACACAACTTGGAAAAGAGAGCCAACCTGAAGGACTAACACTACCTGATTTAAAGGCTTTTAATAAGTCTAGAATAGTCAAGACAGTGTGGCGTTGTTGTAAAGACAGAAAAATAACTTAATGGAACAGAATGAAAAGTCCAGAACTATACCCACACATATACGGACAAATGATTTCCAACAAAGTTGTAAAAGCAGTTCAGTAGAGAAAGGAGTTTTTTTCAACAAATAGTGCTGGAAAAAAATTCAATGTCCATATGCAAAATATAAACTTTAATTTATATCTCAAATCTTACACAAAAATTAATTCAAAATAGATCATGTACATAAAGGTAAATGCTGCAAGTATTTTTAAAACCTATAGGAAAATATAGGAAAAAATATTTATAACCTTGGGACAGACAAAGAACAACAGCAAAAATGCAATCCATGAAAGAAAAAATGATGCATTAAACTTCACCAATATTAAAATGTGTGCTCTTTAAAGACACTATTAAGAAAATGAAAGGACAAGCCACAAACATGAGAAAATGTTTGCAAATTGTATACCTGATAAATAAATTGTATCTAGATATTTAATATTTAAAAAAATTTACCCTTTGAATATGCAAAGTTTATTATGTCAATTATACATTAATGAAGCTGTTTTAAACATCCATTGAAATAGTTCTATTTCATTAGGTAAATAACATTCTATAATGTCATCTTCCACTTTTCTAGTATGAACTGTTCCCATTATTTCTCAGAATAAAATGGAAATCAGCTTGCAAAATTTATTCTAAGCAGTTTTCAGGCAGTTTTCTGGAGTCTGAGAAACTTTTACAAACAGGAATGAAAACATGTATTGCCTTTTTATGAGTCTCTTCAGAGTCGCATTTATCCTTGAATGAGCATTAACTTGGAAAATTACAAGAATCACACCCAGTTTTTAACCAGGTTATAGACCAGTTTTTCTTAACTCATTTTCTTCACTCAATTTTAACCACCATGGCCTTAAATAAAAATAATTTCCACATATTCAGACTTTCTCTTACCAATATTACATTTTAAAGACTAGATTTTCCTAGCTTATTTGGGCAATAAAAAGAGAATTTTATTACTAAATGTATAAACTTCTCTTGTG
>NW_007734678.1:50729-56115 GCF_000696425.1 Galeopterus variegatus | reverse complement strand
AAAATTGACTTTAAGTGTCAATAGACAGAAAGAATTTTTGAAAGAAAAAGTTTCAGTGCAATTGTAAGGCATATTGACCTGAGGCCAAATATTTACTAAATCTATCTCTATATATATTTTCGGGGGGAGGAGAGTCATGATGAATGTGATTGAACGATTTTATGTGCTAAACATAACACCTAAACTCTGAATTTGTTTTCCATGTGTGACTTGCAGTACATTTGTAATACCAGAATTGTTACCCAGCATCTGTATCCAAAAATAAGATTCCAGGAAAAAGGATTAAGAAAGGGAAGTTTGATGAGTTTTGTTATCTAAATGTAGTTAAACTTTGATTTAAATAAAAATACTGTAGATTCTGTGCCTTCTGTCATGAAAAAATAAAAATACAACAACAGATTTGTGTTGTGCTTTTAATTTTTCAGAGTATATGAGGTTTAACTTTCATACAATTCTAGGATCCTGTAGGACCATCTTCATTAAATGTATCAAGACATTGTCTAATCTATTTAAAGTGGCAAGGCATTTTTAGCACCAGGTCAGTGTTAACATCATCTCAAGAAAAGCCATATTACTACAAAGCTATAGTAACCAAAACTGCATGGTACTGGCATAAAAACAGACACATAGACTAAAAGAAAGCCCACAAAATATTCATGTACTTATAGCCAATTGATCTTTGACAAAGGTACCAAGAACACATATTAGAGAAAAGATGGTCTCTTCAATACATGGTGCTGGGAAAACTGGATATCCACATGCACAAGAATGATGCTAGACCCCTATTTCTCCCCATATACAAAAATCAACTCAATATGTATTAAAGGTTTAAATGTAATACCCAAAACTATAAAACTACTAGAAGTAAACATAAGGAAAATGGCCCATGATGACATGAGGTTGGGCAAGGAATTTTTAAATAAGACTTCAAAAGCACAAACAATAAAAGCAAAAAGAAGCAAATGGGATTACGTCAAACTAAAAAGCTTTTGCACACCAAAGGAAACTGTTAAGAGTGAAGAGACAACCTACAGAATGGGAGAAAATATTTGCAAACTATATATCTGACAAGGGGTTAATACCAAGAATATATAAGGAACTTAAACGACACAACAGCAAAAATCAAATAACCCAATTGAGAAATGGGCAAAGGATCTTAAAAGACATCTCTCAAAAGAAGACATACAAATGGCCAACAGGCACATGAAAAAATCCTCAACATCACTAATCATCAAGGAGATGTAAATCAAAACAGTGAGATACCACCTCACTCCAGTTAGAATGGCTATTATCAAAAAGACAAAAGAAAACAAGTGTTGGCGAGGAGGTAGAGAAAAAGAAACACTTGAACACTGTTGGTGGGAGAGTAAAGTAGCACAGCCATTATGGAAAACAGTATGAAGATTCCTCAAAAAATTAAAAATAGAACTACCATATGATCCAGCAATCCCACTACTGGGTATATACCCAAAGGAAATGAAGTCAGTATGTCAAAGAGATATCTGCACTCCCATGTTTATTGCAGGACAGTTTACAATAGCCAAGATATGAAACAACCTGTGTCCAACAATGGATGAATGGATTTTTAAAATGTGGTATATATACACAATGGAATACTATTCAGCAATAAAAACAAGAATGAAATCCTATCATTTGCAGCAGCGTGGATGGACTTGTAGGACATTATGTTAAATGAAGTAAGCCAGGCACAGAAAGACAGATACCATATTACCTTACTCATTTTTCTTAAAAAAAGAAAAAAAGGAAGTTGATGTTATAGAGACAGAGAGTAGAAAATGATTACTAGAGACAGTGGGGAGGGAAAACAGGGAGAGGCTGGCCAACAGGTACAAAATTCAATTAGATAGGAAAAATAAGTTCTGATGTTCTATTGCACAGTATGCTGACTATCGTTAACAGTTTTGTTTCATTTTGTATACTACAAAACAACTAGAGGAGAGGCTTTGGAATGTTTTTGCCACAAAGAAATGATAAATGCATGAGGTGATTGATACATTAACTACCTTAAATTGATTATTACACAACATATATGTAACAAAACATCAGATTGTACCCCATAAGTATGAATAATTAAAACAGGTCAATTAAAATTTTTAAAAAGGATGAATCAGCCTCTGACTAGAGGACAAGATTAGAAGTATCCATGCTGAGTCCAGGTATACAAAATGCTGGTATTATTGTATCTCATACATAAAAGATATAAGATAAGATATAAGAATGTTTGTATTATTGTACCTGGTACATAAAGATATAAGAAAAAAAGATATAAGATCTGCAAAAAAATAAAAAATAAAAAAATAATAGAAAAGCCATAATAACTCAAGTACAATTTTTATGTGATACACTCAAAGAAATTATTGTAAAAAAAAAATAGAAAAGCCATAATAACTCAAGTACAATTTTTATGTGATACACTCAAAGAAATTATTGTAATGAATGAGATATCATCATAAGTACTAAGGGGCATTTTCAAATGAATAATGATTTAACATAAAAACATAATTAAATCCCAGACAAAAGGAGTCAAAAATAATGTAACAGCATTGTTAATATACAGTAAGTTGATTTGCTCATTTTATTTATCACAGTCCACATTGTAAAAATAAATAAGTAAGCCTAATGCTAAGTCTGCATATCAACTTTGATCATCCTCAGCTCATATCATATTTTCCTATACAGACAATGGTCCCCAAGACATTTAGATCACCCTATTAATTAATGATCACAAAGGCAAGGTATTCTGTATGAAAAAGACACTGAGTTGAATGGCCCAATCATAGATATAACCACAGACAAGCCAGAGATTTCTGAATTTCAGTTTTTCTTAATGCAAAATGAGAAGAATCATGGTGACTAGGTAATAATATAAAACCTGAAATTCTGCGTTCAGGTAGTTCTTAGGAAATACTAAGAGAATCAGTATGGGGAAAAAAAGGACATGTTAACTCTTACATGAAAGACACTGTGGAATTCAAAAATTAAAAAGTATGAGTAATACATTCTATAATATTTGTACTACAGAGTAATATTTAAAGCTCCTTGGTTTTAAATTACCTAATAAAATGCACACTGCATATGACACTATATTATAAGATATAAGCACCAAAAGGACCTCAGATGATGCTTCTAAATCAAAATGTGATTCTTCAAAGTCCTGTCTTAAAACCCTCTGTAGTATCCCTACTACCTGCAAGTAATGTCCAGGGGACTGGCTGGTTCACTTAGTTGGCTAGAGTACAGTGGTAACAGTAAGGCCAAGGGTTCGGATCCCCATATAGCCAGCTGCCAAAAAAATAAAAAACAGTAAAGTCCAAATGTCCTTATCCAAAGCCCTTTACATGTTTGTAGCCTACTCCTCTTCTAGCTGTGTCTCCCTCAGTTTCCCCAGCAGCCTTTGACTTGACTACACAAGAACACTTGCTCACAGAAAAATCACACATTTTCATGCCTTTATTTTTCTTCTCCACTTGGCAAGTTTTACCTTTCCAGTCAGCTATAATGTCACCTCTGCAGTGAAGGTTCCCCCGATCATTGCTGGTAGAGGTAGTTGCTTATTCTCTTCTTATGGTGTAGAGAGAAGAACAGAGAAACTAGAGTCCAGCCTTAATTCAAAATTTCCATCCTCTACCACTGACAATCTGATTCTGAAGTAACAAATACCCCTAAGCTTAGTTTCCTCATCATTAAGATATTTTAGTTCAGTAATTGCCTTATTGTGTAATATGAGGGCCAAACTATAATGTATAAAGCATGTGGACCAGAACCTAGATTGTAATAGATTCTCAATGAATGATAACTATCATTATTAGTATTACACACCTCTTCACATAAGATTTCATTGCCATTATTAACTTCACACTAGACCATCTGAGGTAGTGATCAATCCAACCAATCATATTTAATCTTCTTCGAATTCTTAACAACTAGCACAGTGCCTGGAACAGAGCTGTCACTGACTGAAGAATAGATAGATGTAGGTGGATGAATATCAGTCACAGAGCACAACACCTTATTTTATAAGTGAAGAAACTGAGGCCCAGACAGTCTAAGTGACTTGCTGTAGGCCATACTTCTAGTTAATAAAAGAACTGTTAACAGAACATGGGTAGAGAGAATTTAGTTATCCAGATCTTTCCTACGTGGAAACTTCTTCTCCACTCAGTGCTATTTAGATAAGGTTGTAAATTAAGTGGGCCTGCTTCCCTCTAACATCTGGGAGCCATGTGACTGAGGCTGACCAATCAGAGCACCTCGCTCCATCACCAGGCGGAAGGATTGGTCCAGGGGTGGATTTGTAGCTCAAGCAAGGCCATGAGAGTCCTTTAAAAGTTACTTCTCTCCTGTGATTGATGCAGCTCTGAGACCAAAGCTAAGCTAAAAGCATAGAGATGGAAAAAGGAAGAGAATAGATTTTGACATCATTAGAAATCGTCTCAGGCTGCAGCTGAAGCTGCTTGTACTTCTTGTTTTTCTTTAACCTGTATAAGCTGAGTTTCCAGCATTTGGGGTGGTAAAAAACCAAATACAATTTGTTTGCTAATTTCTAGGCCCAGGTTCTCCCTGTACACCCTGATGTCTTCTGAATAACTACCAAATAGTTTAAAATGCCAGTCAAAGACAACTAACTAGCAATACACCAAGCCAACTGCTTCATTCTAATGGCAAAGCTGCAGCATTTAACTTCAATATCTACCAGTAAATAGCGACCAAAACTTGAATAAGATGATATGGCTAAATCTTGCTATCACAAATATTACCTCTTACCATTCACAGAAACCATATTTTTAATTAGAAAATTGTAACATTTGCTAGTCAATTTTCCTTTGTGCACAATGTTTACTCTAAAGCACTTAACCCTGAGTGAACAACAACTTTGTAGTATTTTTAAATATGCCTTTCAGACAGCACTATCAACACAATCCTTTCCCTACACCCTTAGTGGGTACATTTCATTAACACAAAGCAAGTCTTCAAACTGGGAATGCAAAATGGGTTTTTTTACCAGAGGAATACATTAAGCTAGTTTACTGTCTTAAAGACAATTGTTTTAGAAGTATAGAGTAGAATAATGTTTACCAGACGTGGGGGTGTGGTGGGAAGGTGTGAAGTAACAGGTACAAAACTAAGCTATCTACCCTACATGAATCATAGTGCAGTATACTATATGCATGTATTGAATTAAACAGACTGTACCCCACAAATACGTACAAGTAAATGGTTAAAATAATTTTTAAAGTTTTAAAAAGTTGTTTTAAGTTCAAATCTAAAACATTTAGTTTTATAAATTTTTATGTAAAAAGACCAATTTCATTGTGTAGATATACCACATTTTCCGTATCCACTCATCCGATGATGGACATTTGGG
>NW_007734678.1:26778-49380 GCF_000696425.1 Galeopterus variegatus | reverse complement strand
CTGACATTCAGCACAGTCTGGTGTTTAACAAATAAATGACTTTTCAAACAAGGGTAAGTTAGATATACACAGCCTGGCAATAAATGGCTGAAATTTAAAACAAACTATTGCCAAGTCCCTTAGTGGTTCTAGTATTTCACTGACATTCAGCACAGTCTGGTGTTTAACAAATAAATGACTTTTCAAACAAGGGTAAGTTAAATATACACAGCCTGGCAATAAATGGCTGAAATTTAAAACAAACTATTGCCAAGTCCCTTAGTGGTTCTAGTATTTCATTGTTTTACAAATCCTTGCATTACCTTGTTAAACTGTATTCACTATCTTATAAAAGTGTTCTTTCAGATTAGAAAAAATACAGGACCCAATATGTTAGAGTAACATACAAAAAATCAGGACACTTAGGCCCATTTCCTCAGAGCTTTTCAAAGCTACATATTTACCAATAACTAAATGGATTAAAATTTGAAAAATCTTAATAAAATATTTACTATAATTTGAAAAAATATGATGCAATAGCATGCTAATTAAGTTCCTTCTTTACCTTTCTGAAACAATTTTGTTTTAAATAGCTTATTCCATAGAGAATTCTTTTAGTTCCTCTGTCATTCCTCTTGGGTGATTTTAAATGAGAACTAGACCCACATGTCCTCTTTAAATAGCTCCACCCTTCTTAATTTACTTTAAAATAAAGTGTGTATGGAGAGGAAATATTTAAAACATTAGTTGATTTGTTTCTTTCCTCTTTGTAGTTCTTTTATATTCCATCACCCCATACAGCACTCATTACCTTAGGCGAGAGTTGTCACAGCAAAAACAGAGAACAAATGAGTCAAATCATTGGCTTTCAATTAACTATGTCAAAGCCCAGGCATTCTTGAAACAAATATAACTAGAAGAATACTTACTATACAAGTTTTTCTCACTCAAGGGGATATAAAATTTTCCTGGGAAATGTTGAAGAGAGAAGCCATAAAGTTATACATTGATGACAATCTCTACATCCTGTGACCCCTCCTTGAGTCAATCATCTGATAGGGGTTAAAGAAACGGAGAGCTGAGAATGATAGAACCCCAAAAAAGTCTGGGGTTTTGACAGCACAGAGGACAATTTTTTTTCCCAACAGAGCTCTAGGAATTTTTCCAGCCCTGTAGAGAATTTCCATGTCCAGAATGGTGAAGAATCATGGATGAGAAATGCCTGTATAAGGATTCCAGGAATCTCATCCTGAGAGCAGCCTCACAAAGACCCTGAGGGGTCAACCTAGAGAGGCAGGTGGTGAGGACAGAATGACACAGCAGCAGATACCACCATGGACCAATAACTGGAGAACAGGCAGGACTCAGAAAGTACAATGGAGGCCAATATGGAAGACCTACTGAGCAAAGAGGGCGGGGAGAGGAGATGGCACAGCAGAGGGTTTCTAACGTGGACTGATTGTGTCTGGGTATCTTGTATCATCTTCTGACCTCTCTCCCCTCCTGAGACCTTGACACTGTCTTGGCCTATTAGAACCTACTTGCAACCTCAGAGAAAAGAGGGTGTATTAGTCATCTATTGGTGTGTAGCAAATTACCACAAATTTAGGGGGCTTAAAATAACACCTAGATCACACTTCTGTGGGTGAGAAGTATACAGAGGTGACACTGAGCTCTCTGCTCAAGATATCACAAGGCTGAAATTAAGGTGTCTTCATGGCCGACTTCTTATTTGGCAGCTCAGGAAAATTCTGCTTGCAAGCTCATTGAGGTTGTTAGCAGAATTCAGTTCCTGCACCTATAGGACTGAGGTCCTTATTCCTAGCTGGCTGTCAGCCAGGGACAGCTCTTAGCTCCTAAAGCCTTCCTACATTCCTTGCTATGTGGCTCCTTCCATCCTCAATGCAACCCATGAAGAATCTCTCTCACAAGAATCTCTCAAGCTTCAGATCTCCCTGACTTCTCTGTCTCTGATCTCTAGATGCAGATTTAAAGGGATCATGTGATTAAGTCAGACTCACCCAGATAATCTACCTTTTTTAAAGTCAGTGAATTTGGAAGCTTCATTATAGCTTCAAAATCCATTCACAGAATACCTGGATTAGAGTTTGATAGATCAACTGGGAGAAAGTGTGGGAGCTTCAAAGGCCAGGAATCTTGAGGGCTATCTTAGAATTCTGCCTGTCACAGAGCAGGAGGAGAGAACTGGCCCAGGAAATCTGAAATTGACTTGTAAACCCTAATTAAATGTGTTTTTGTTGAGGCATTATTTACATCCTAATATTTATTTCACCTAAATCTGGAGCTATCCAACTTTATATATTTTCTTTAGATCATTCTAAAGTCTGTTACACAGTAGGCCAGGGCAGCAGGAAATGTCCAAGTACCTAAATTAGAGTCAGAGGGAAGCTAGATATTACTTTTTTCTCCCTGACCAGTTTCTTTACCACCTCAATGATCAAACCCAGGTGAGACCCAAGTCTCAGGGTGAGAAGTGCACCTTGGAGAAATTCAAAGCAGCAGCAGGGTCCTTAACATTCTTCAGAAGCTGAGGAGGGATAAAAAAGACTAGAAGGTGCTTTGAAGAGTGCTCTTGAATTGCACTTCCTGTAAAAGTGCTCTGATCCTTGTAGACCAAAAGGGTTTCACTGTGAGATTGCTTCTGTGAAAGACCCTCCATTTTGACAGGCAGCTGAGAGCCAGTTTCCTAAGAATTCCCTCATGAAACAAAGCAGGAAAATGTTGAAGACCTCTACACTGAGACTAGACTCTCCTCAGAAGGACAATCACAAACAATTGACTTACACTAGCATAGGATTTTTAAACATTAAAGTGCTAAGTTACAAATGTTATTTGCCTGGTACAGGCCTGTTGTTTTTACATTAAAAAACAAAGAGTAAATCAGATTTTCAATAATGTCTTTACTCAGCTCTACTTACACCCAACTATTGCTCATAATTATTCTGGTTCTATCAATGATGCCAAGAGCTCTTTCCATGAACCAAAATAAATGCAAGTCCCCTTTAGAAATCAAGGTGGACTGAGAAAATTGAAGAAAAATACTCTTCGGCCAGCATCAGGAGCACCAAGGAGCTGCTAAATTTATTCAATTCGTACTTCGTTTCTAAAGAAGACTGAGCTATTTATTTCTGTCCTATGGGCAAACTCAGAATCTAATGGACGAAATGTCAGGGGGAATAAAGAAAAATGATGATATTCCCCAGCAAAATAAAAACATCTTTTGTAAAAATAAAGTTCCCAGAGTCACTCTAAGCCCCAAGTGATCAGCAGCTGTGAAGCATAGGACTGAGCTGAAAACATTGTACAAAGAACTTGGGTAAATGAGGATTTATATGTAAAATAAAGCAGCATCAGTAAAGATTGATAATCTTTCAAGAAGAGAGGCTCTGGTTCTTAAATCTTTAGATGTTACTCAATTTTCCTGAAGGTATTTTGTATTTTTGGACCACATTCCAATCTTGGGGATCTCAGACACCTTGTTGCTAATGTGTGTTTTGAGCTCTAATATAAGGAGACAAATGGCCTTCTCAAAGTGCACATGGAGGAGCATTTGGAATTTCTGAACTGCTATTTCCACATCTGCCAGAGAATAGAGTTTTACTGGAGAACGTCACATTGCATTTAACAATTCATGCACAGACAGTTTTTTTTAAAAAATACTTCTTTAATATTTATTTAACAATACAGGAATGTTGACTAAGTAATATTCACCAGATCCTACCTAAGAGGTCTCCTCATTGTTCCAAAATTCACCTTGGCCATTCCCAGCGCCAGGAGTCTGATACCTTTTCTCCACAAAATCCTACACAGGCTTCCTAGTGCAACGTGGATCCCACTGTCATGAAGCTTTCCCCTAAAATCTGAATCCAAATAACTCCCCTCTTTTCTTAATTATTTTAGCAGCTTTTATCAGAACTATTCAAATTGGTATGTTCCTGCTTTCTCCAAAAGGTCTGTAGCAGCTCTCTCTTGATTAGTCCCTACGGTAAACTGAATAATCGCCAGCCAAAGAAATCAAGTCCTAATCCCTGATACATGTAAATGTTACCTTACTTGAATAAAGGGTCTTTGCAGATCTATTAAATTTAAGATCTTCATACGAGGAGATTGCCTTGGATTATCTAAATGCCATCACAAGTGTCTTTATAAAAGAGAAGCAAAGGGAGATACACACACACACACACACACACACACACACACAAGAAGGCAGTGTAGGAATGGAGTCTCCTCTAGAGACTTCAGACACTCCCTAGAGGCCTCAGAACCATGACAGAATAAATTTCTGTTGTTTTAAACCACCCGTTAGTGGGGATCTGTTACAGCAGCCACAGAAAACATACAGTCCACCCAATAAGTTTGTTAATTGACCCATTGCTCCTCACAGAGGGAATGTAATGCAGCAATAGCTAAGCTCAGCCTGTCTTGATCAAACTCCTGGACTTCTGTAGCTCCATAATTACATTTGGCTGAACCTGTTAAAATGTGATCTCCCTCAACTGTAAGAAAAATGCAATCCTCTCTCTGCAAGGTAATTCAGGTTCTGTTATTCCCAGGCAAAATAGTGATTTTTAGCTCATAATTTTTTAAAATAAAACATACCTGGGTTTCAATCCCAGCCCTGACACTTTCTGGCTCTTTCAGTTATGTAATTTGTTAAACCTCGTTTAGCTTCTATATTCATAGGATTGCTGAGTGGATGAAATAATTTATATAAAGCACAGTGATGAGTACATTGTGAATGTTCAGTAAATAGCATCTATTTTTATTATTGGAATTGCTATAGTTTATTTGTTCAACAAATATTTCCTAAAGGCCTCTTCTTACAAGCTAGGCAGCACTCTTCTAGGAGCTGAGATTACAGATCTAAAGATATAAACTAAGTCCTCATGGTCACAGAAATTTTGTAACATGATTTGAATTCCTAGATAGTTCATTTNTAATGTGTGTTTTGAGCTCTAATATAAGGAGACAAATGGCCTTCTCAAAGTGCACATGGAGTAGCATTTGGAATTTCTGAACTGCTACTTCCACATCTGCCAGAGAATAGAGTTTTATTGGAGAACGCCACATTGCATTTAACAATTCATGCACAGCCAGTTTTTTTTTTTAAATACTTCTTTAATATTTATTTAACAATACAGGAATATTGACTAAGTAATATTCACCAGATCCTACCTAAGAGGTCTCCTCATTGTTCCAAAATTCACCTTGGCCATTCCCAGAGCCAGGAGTCTGATACCTTTTCTCCACAAAATCCTACACAGGCTTCCTAGTGCAATGTGGATCCCACTGTCATGAAGCTTTCTCCTAAAATCTGAATCCAAATAACTCCCCTCTTTTCTTAATTATTTTAGCAGCTTTTATCAGAACTATTCAAATTGGTATGTTCCTGCTTTCTCCAAAAAGTCTGTAGCAGCTCTCTCTTGATTAGTCCCTACGGTAAGCTGAATAATGGCCAGCCAAAGAAATCAAGTCCTAATCCCTGATACATGTAAATGTTACCTTACTTGAATAAAGGGTCTTTGCAGATATATTAAATTAAAGATCTTCATACGAGGAGATTGCCTTGGATTATCTAAATGCCATCACAAGTGTCTTTATAAAAGAGAAGCAAAGGGAGAGACACACACACATACACACACACACACACACACACACACACACGAAGGCAGTGTAGGAATGGAGTCTCCTCTAGAGACTTCAGACACTCCCTAGAGGCCTCAGAACCATGAGAGAATAAATTTCTGTTGTTTTAAACCACCCGTTAGTAGGGATCTGTTACAGCAGCCACAGAAAACATACAGTCCACCCAATAAGTTTGTTAATTGACCCATTGCTCCTCACAGAGGGAATGTAATGCAGCAATAGCTAAGCTCAGCCTGTCTTGATCAAACTCCTGGACTTCTGTAGCTCCATAATTACATTTGGCTGAACCTGTTAAAATGTGATCTCCCTCAACTGTAAGAAAAATGCAATCCTCTCTCTGCAAGGTAATTCAGGTTCTGTTATTCCCAGGCAAAATGGTGATTTTTAGTTCATAATTTTTTTAAATAAAACATACCTGGGTTTCAATCCCAGCCCTGACACTTTCTGGCTCTTTCAGTTATGTAATTTGTTAAACCTCGTTTAGCTTCTATATTCATAGGATTGCTGAGTGGATGAAATAATTTATATAAAGCACAGTGATGAGTACATTGTGAATGTTCAGTAAATAGCATCTATTTTTATTATTGGAATTGCTATAGTTTATTTGTTCAACAAATATTTCCTAAAGGCCTCTTCTTACAAGCTAGGCAGCACTCTTCTAGGAGCTGAGATTACAGATCTAAAGATATAGACTAAGTCCTCATGGTCACAGAAATTTTGTAACATGATTTGAATTCCTAGATAGTTCATTTCGACTTTTTAATTCTTAAGATGAGTAATTTATTTCTCTATTTGTTTTCTCTCCCCTTTCATAAAAAATCTTTTAAGGCTATAGAGTATCCCTTGTATTCAGCTTTTTCTATATTCCATGTATAAAGTATTCTTATTTCCATTGCTTTTTGCATGGTTAATAACTTAATTTTAATTTTCTCATTGATACTAGGCATGTGTTATCTACGTGTGTGTTTTCTGACTGTAGTTAAAACATTGTGTTCAATTTGAAATTATTTCAATTGTTTTGACATATAAGCAGAGAATAAAATGGTAAAATTGCCCATTTTAAAAAATTTGCAAAGGTTTTTTGTTTTTGTTGCCAAGAACATTTCATATAGATTTATTACTATTGTACTTTGTTCAAAAATATGCTTTTGGGGTACTAAACATCCTCCTTTTTTGTCTTATTTAGTGTTGATTTTAAATTCAGTCTTGTTATTAATATTGGCGATCCTCCGTTCTTTATGTTTGCATTTTCCAGTACTGTAATCTTTGCCAAAATTTCTTAATTGACAATCTTTCTTCAAAATTTGTGTAGTTGATTTCTTGTAAATAGCATACAGCTAGGTTTTGTTTGAACTCTATGTAGCAGCCTGTCTTTTATTAAAAATAATCAGTAGAGTCATATTTGAAATATACTTCATTTCTTTTGTCTATTTTGTGCTTATTTCTTATTTAACATCATTGTTTGCAACAGACATTTATTTCTTAATGTTTTCATTGCATTTTTTTACCTGCTTCTACATTCTTCCCTTGTTCATTTTAAAATTTAACTACTTGTTTACACTATTATCACCTTGCTGTGGATTGGATATCCCCCAATCTCACTGAACTTTGAATCCCCACTGTATTTCTGGAGAGTGGAAAATCCTATTGTGGTAATTGAAAGATGGGGCCTTGAAGATGTGGTTAGATTGTAGGACCACGCAGTAGTGAATGGATCGATAATGGTGGTCAGGGCTGGTTCTGAGGGCTTTAAAAGGAGAGCATGTGTTTCTCCCTTTCTGCTCCACCATTTTCTTCCATGTGATACCCCTGCATTGCTGTAAAGCTACCACCAAAGAAGACCCTCACTAGATATGTTCCCCAGGCTTTGGACTTCCTTGCCTCTGCAACTGTAAGCAATAAACTTTTTTTCTAACAAATTATCCAGTTCCAGGTATTTTGTTATAAGGAACAGAAACAGACTAATACTATCTTCTGTATTAGTTAAGGTAATGCTAGCTGCTATATTAAACTCCATTTCAGTAGTTTAATGTACAGTAATTTTTTCCTAACTCATATTAACACTCGAATGTAGTTCCAGGCAGTATGGTTCTGCTCTACTCAATAATTTTGGAACCCATGATGACAGAAGCTCTGCACTCAACTCTATACCTTGAGCTGGATGTCATCATGAAGCTGCAGGCAGGGAAAGAACATGGAAGACCATGCCTGGCAGTGGAACACATTTTATTCCCATGAAGGGGAAGCTGGAAAGTGCACTATAACCATGTGCTTACCATGAACTAGTCATAATCAGACACATATAACTCTCCTATTACTTAATGAGATATCAACTGTATACACCACCAAGTTTCCCATGAAGATACCAATCATGAAGATACCAAACAACCATATATATTTACACTACTGTCTGATGTTCAAAAGTACATGCAGGAGGAAAAATGAAATGGAAATTTGTAAATATACTGGTTATCTTACCTGTTTACATAATATGTGTAATTTTATTCTCTGAAAGTAATTTAAAGTGTCATTCCTAATGCTTGCCAATTTGGCTCCCCCAAATGCCCATATCACTCAGAGATTAGCAATTTACTCTGATTAGTTCTGACTGCATCCTCAGGTACTGTATACTTCATAAAGCAGGGACAAGCTATGAAGGCTTAGTTAGTTCCAACAATAGTACTGAGCATTCACACAGCAGTATTTTATGTAATCTCAAAATGCCTCGCAAACATTCCATTTGATCCTTTCTAACAAATTTTTGTTATCGAAATAATAATAAATATATTAAGACTGAGTCTTCTGGTAGATATTTACAAATAACATGCACTAATTATGCAGGGAAGGGAAATCAGGAAGAGAACTAAAAGCCACTGAAAATGTACAACACTCAAGGATTACCAGATTTCTTTATGGCTCATCTCACTCCACAGTCCATGAAAAGAGAAAAGGCCTGGAATTAGCAAACGTGCATCATTCAATTCAATGACCCACCATTGAACAGGACCATAATTCTGTAGCAGCTCAGCTACGGTTGAAGATTAGGCTGAGGACTGGGTTACAAAGGTTAATTAAAGCACCCAAAGAAAGATTCAGAAGACAATTAGAATGCATCACAAAACATTAGCACTACCTTGGGCTTTATGAGATATTTTTTACAGCTGGTCTTTGCTAAATGGGAAGCTAGTTTTATGTCACTATAAATTACATTTAATTGAAATTTCTGTTACATAATTTACTGCATCCTTGTCTTCTTAAAATTTCTAATTTAACTCTACTTTTTGAGAACAGGCCTTCCTCTTTATTTTTTTTTTTCATTAGCACCGTATGCTCCTTCTTTTTCCCATTGCAGTCTTGTATTACCTAAGTAGTGGAGATTTCATCATTTAAGGCCCAAGTTCTATGTTCTTCACTAATAATCAACTTCAACTTGCATCTGTCTCACTTCTAAACCTAAGTTCATTCACGGAACGGCTGGTCTATCCTGCATTAAGGCATTCCAAAGAATTTTAAAGTAACTCGTCATCTTTGAACGCCTGCTATTATTATAGCTTAAAACACTATGGTTTTATTTCAATATAGCTCCTGTTTGTGTGTCAAATAGAATATAAGGCAGGTTTATTATGAGCCCTACATATAAAGTTGGTTATAAGAAGTGCTGAAAGAAACTCATGATAGCACTTCATTATAACAGTTTCATGGCATGAATCAAAGCTGCAGAACCACTGTTAGCACCAGAAGATATGAAATTTTATCTGAATAACATGCAACTAAAAACTAGTGTCTGATATTAAACAGGTAATATAGTAAGTACATGTTGCTGTTTTAAAGTTTTTAAATAGTCTGAATGAGATTAGAATAATATATCTCATATGAAGTAATCCAAACACACAAATAAAACACATTTAAGTTACTTCTCTCATATGATAAGGGAATCTAAATTAGGTCATAGTTCTCTTAGCCATGTTTGCATTTATCATCAGAGGTTAACAGGTGATCAAAATGACAATTTGATCCTCTTTGCAGGTCCCAGCCTATAGAGAAAAAGTAGGTGAGTAAGGTGATGATTTATAACTCTACTGATTTGAAAAGTTTTGTTTAACATACTGCTATGTGAATAATTCAAATTTCAAAATATATGTGTGTGCATATACAATACACATCTGTGTATACACACCTAACATACATGTACATAAATACACACACACTATCCTGATCTGATCATGTGTAAAATGGGGTAAGGTAACAATAGGAGCTCACAGAGCTATTAAGAGGATAAATGCATATTTCGATCTTAGTATAGTGTCTGGCACATGCATGTTCAGTAAACGTTAACAATTATTTTAACAATACTGGTTATTATTGTTCTTTGAAAAAATGTTTTCAAAGAGAACATGGCCGTTGTTCCTCTAACACAGAACAGGTTTGGGACATCATATTCCACCTTGTCTCCTTCCATTAAGCAGGACCCCCCCATTAGCCATCTTACACTAAATTTAAAATTGACCTTTCTTTAAAATCTTTGATGAACAAATTGAGGGATAGAACTCATTCACTTTCCCTGAATTCTCATCTTTGCTTTGAAGAAATTCCTCAATATTGAGCATCTATCCTTTCTAAGGAATAAAATGGGCAGAAATGAAATGAATGTCACAGAGATACAGAAAAGAATAATTAGAAAGGTTGCTTAATAAACACCTTGGTCATCTGGTCCAAGAACTATTGATTTTTAATATTTACACATATCAAAGTTTCTAAAAAGAACTATTCATGAATATTTTCATTAATAACATGCCCACATAAAATATACTAATTATCAAAATAAACTAATTATACCATTATTATTCCTTTTTGTTTATCTGACTTGTTTTAATATTCTTGTGATTTCCACAAACCCAGCTGGAATCATATCATCAAAATTCTATAGACAGCACAAATCAAAGAATGTATTTGACCATTCCAAAATTTAATTAGAAAAGTGTATCTGTGACCTTTCTATCGGAAAGTGTTGAATGTTTTTCTTAACAAACGTCCCCAGGCAAGAAATAATTATCATAAAATGTGAGGAAAGTACACTAAGGTACATAGCAATGAGGTTATCTATCAGCTAATAGGGTATCTCACTGTTTGATACCATGCAAATTTTTTATCATTATGGAAATTTAATTTACACCTTTAATTCCTTTGTGCTTTCCTTAATCCAGGTCATCTGTTAAGAGTTACCTTTCATCTCAATAATTGTAGTCTGATTTATTCCTCTTTTTTAGCCAGTCAGAATAGTCAAGAATATATCTGCCACTTAATGATTTGGAGAATACACAGTAGTTCAACATTTCCTCTGTACTCAAAGGCAATTTAATTGTGCTTTCAATTGTGGTCACAGTAATTTGCAGGCACTTGGCTTGGTACTCAGCATGGGTGCACTCTCACAAGTAGTGGCAACTGCTCAGACTTTCTAATTCTTCATTCTATCATCTAACCATTCTTTCAATTTAATAGCACATGCGAATTATCACCTTATTCTCTGGCTGAACCATAAAACCAAGAACCAGCAGGTCTGTTAACTGGAGTTGAATTTAGGATCTGGGCAAGATTTCTATTAGGGTAATTCCCTGGATGTCCTATAATTTCAGTGACACATTTTGTTTTTATTCATTTTCTGACATGAACCATTGAACAATGTTGCTTTACACCTTCCCCTACAAAAGAGATGCCTAAATTCTTGAATTAAATTAAAATCATCCTACAACTAAGGTGCCAAAACTTGATGACCTTAGTAAAAGAATATAAAAAGTTTTGAATAGTATCATCATGAGAAAAAAATCAATGAATAAGATGAGCCTTGAAAAGCCTTTAGACTGGCAAGCCTCAAGGCCACAGGTTATGGTAACCTCTCAACTAAAACTCTTGAGTGGAGGGCAGCTCTAGACAATTCTAGTCATCCCAGCCACACTTGCCTGACCCATTTGTGCTATTGGAATGTCATTGACCTGATAATCTCATGCATCTCCAAAAGCTGTCAATCTAATCTTTGAGGGACATATAAATAAAAGCAATTGAATTCAATTCAGCAAATATTTATTAAAAGACTATATGCTAAGTCAGTTTTAAAGGCTGTGAAAAATATACAAATAATCAAAGCATAGTTTGAATTCCCAAGAAATCTCCAATCTAGTAGGGAATTTAGCATCTACAGAAAATGTGCATGATACAAGGCAAAAGACAGTAATTTCTATAAGAGAAACACAAAGTAGAATAGGAAGCCAGAGAAAGGTGATTCTATTAAGAACATCAGTACTAGAGTCTTTGATATGATTCTCAGTTTAGTCCAATGTAATAGTACTGACTTCCTAAAGGTATGACCTTGACAGTTCTGTACAAGTGACAATTGTAAAGTCCACACAATGTTAAGATGAAAAAAAAATTCTCAGTCCTGCATACATTGTGCTTCATGCCTCACTGAATTATTTTCATGAACAAATAATATTCAAAATCATGAAACAATAGCCTACTAGAGGATTTATTAGAAGCTTACTTTAACTGGGTTCACTTTGTAATGGTAAATATTTCATAGTTACATAATCATTTCATTACTTTCTACTTTATTCACAGAAATATATACCATTCAAAAAAATCCTGGTAAATGATAATTTGAGAGTGAAAAATATGTTTGGGGTTATCAACTTAACCATGCCTCCTAACCTAGAAAAAGTGAAACAGATACTCAAAGAGTTTAAGTGACTCTCCCCATGTCACAAGTAGCTAACATGGGCAGCGCTAACAATCGACTTTTTTATTTGTTTATGTATGAAGACTTTTATCCTTTGCTGATCATTATTTCTGATAACTCAATACTCGTTTTTGCCTTAAATCAAGTCCAACCAGTAACTATTTAAGAATGAAGTTTTATGCAGTTGCACATTATAGCTTTGAGAACATTTTAAATATTTTAGTTTAGAGCTCTTTTAAAGATCTGTGGTCATTATTAAAAGGACCTTTATTGCATATAGCACTCTGTATAATTTAGTTCCCAAAGGCATAAGAACATAAAACAATGACTGCTCACTCCCTTTCAATCCCAAAAAAGAAGTATTATTGGCAGTATAATGCCCATCAGGTCTGAATTTTATCATTTTCAACAATCCAGGCAACACGGAGTAGATAACTATGTCTATAAATTGCCCCATTTCAAAAGGCATTCTTCATAAGAATTGTCCCAGAAATTAGGAGCATTTATAAAAGGTTTAAGGGCAAAATAAGTTGTCAAAAGGAAAGAATTTTTAGACTTCTCCAAGTTCAAAATAATCAATGATAAGCATGCAGTGTAAGAAAATTACATCCTAGGAGTACTTTACCTCATATTTATACATAAACTTTCTGATCATCTCCTGAGCATATTAGACAATAAAAATTCCTGTATCAAAAACAGAAGTGACTAAACTTCTTAGTATGAAGGAACAGAATGTTGGAAGAAAGCCCACAGTGCTGGACAAAGTTATAATTATATTTGAGCTAAGCCTTAACCCAAGAATCTCAGATTACACAATGTGGTCCTCTGAAATGCTGGGATTGTTGTGGAGGATTGAAAAGGAGGCCTAACATCTAAAGCATCTGATAAAACATGACCTTGCAAAGTCATATTCTCAATTCATTTCTAAAGTATGCTAAGAGGATCAACCTCTTAAAAAAAACCTGGGATTATTTTACATAGTTATGTTATATTAAATTGATTTGGACATTGTTCTATTTCTAAATATCTCCAAGAATCATCTCCAGGGAGATCTCGAGAGTATCAACAATCTAGGGGATGGGGGGAAGAGGAGGAAAAACATTATTTCCTTTTCAGAGATTTTCGGAGTGGGAAAGGAGCCTTTAAAATAACAAATTGAAAAGGGAAAAAAAATGACATGATATGTAAGTCACTGCAACACAACAACACATACTAATTTGCATATCTAAGGAATATTATCAGAGATTATATGTTACCTAGAATAAGCAAAGTTAGAAAAACTGCAAATTGAATTTTATAACATTTCTCACTCCCAAGTTTACTCTCAACTTAGTACAAAATTCCTTAGCCTAAATACAACGCCATTTAAGACATGAAGTCCCCAAAATGGAAAATGAATTCTTACTGTCATTTCAAAGGTATATTTTTACACTGCAGGCCAGCCTTCAACAATAATCCCCACCAATGTTTAGAAACTAGGTATGCAACAGAAGATTTTCTTTTGAAATGCTGAGTAAACCAAAATGCATAGAAAACCTCATTCACTATTTATTTTCCTCTCAGAGAATAATGAATACAGGTCACTTCCCAACTAATTCTTGCACAGCCATTAAGAGATTTGACTAGTAGTCAATTTATAGTTAATGAAACCTTCTAGTGTTTCACGAAATTAGTTCTATGAAATAAATAATGCACTATAATCTTTATTTATGGGAAAAAATATTGATTATGAATGACTACCAGAAAAAGCCCTTATCTTATACATAACATTTAATGAACACATGAAAATCTGGCTTTATAAAGTGGCATTAACTGCACAAGCATTTTGCAAGTTTTACAGGAAAAGTAAAATAATGCAAAGAAAAAAGATGAGGTATTGAAAAAATAATGTTTTTATATCTACATGATCATTTTAAATCAGCAAAGTTCATTTCTGTTTTAATTCATAAAATTTCAGAGATTAAAGCATAATTCATAATACAGTAAACATAAACCAAAGCATTCTGAAAATGTAGAAGTATTTTATGGTGATGCACCTTAATTTGTGATAAATAAGGAGAGTGATTACTCTCCTTTGCCATAAAAAAGTGCATTGTAATTCACTCTACTTATAAATTGGAAACAAAATTTCTAAAAGGCATATTGATTTAGTGCTGTTACATGGTGCCAATTAGATTAACTAATTTTTAAACTTATTTAACTCTTTGTTTTTAGCATCAGTTATATGTAGCCCTGGCTGTTTCTTTGCTAAAATTGCAGTCATCTTTAATTTTATTTAATTAATTGTGTAAGCTCTTTAGGACAGTGACTGTGTCTCTCTTGTTTACCAGCAACTCCTCTCCAACATCCCCACCTCCCAAACCCCATTCTCACATCATATTTGGTGTGGATTAGGTACTCAATAAATATATGCTAAATTAATGAATTCACTTAAAAGTTGGATCACAATGAAAAGTATATAATAAGCAATGAAGTTAATGACGTTCAGCAGAAGAAAAAACATAGAACCTAAGTAATACAAAATAAACTTTGCTATGTTAACTTGCAAACATGCTATGCTAAATATTAGGTTAACTAAAAAGGAGACTTCATAGTCATTAGTAATGATCTCTACTCTTTTGAATATTTGTGATGCTATCTTGGTTTCTGTATCAAAGCAAAATTTGCTTTCATTATAATTACATTTGAAATGATATTGCATAATATTAAATAATGGTACTGTAGGGTCCAAAGGAAAACTTCACCCCTCAAGTTTCATTAATAAAAATCACTGACAAATTTAGATCAATAGGAAGAAAAGATATAATAAATTTTATTATTTAACATACTGGGGTTTCTGTATCAAAGCAAAATTTGCTTTCATTATAATTACATTTGAAATGATATTGCATAAATATTAAATAATGGTACTGTAGGGTCCAAAGGAAAACTTCACCCCTGAAGTTTCATTAATAAAAATCACTGACAAATTTAGATCAATAGGAAGAAAAGATATAATAAATTTTATTATTTAACATACTGTGGAGAAGGCAAAGTACAGGAGAATCACAAGAGATTAATGTCCCAAATTCCAGTGGGAGTAACAAAGCTTATACACCAGTGTTCATGAGAGAGAGAAGGTGGGGGCAGGCAGAAGCCCCAGAACAATGGCCTGAGACCAGATTTCTCTGATGGCAGGGGCTGGGAGAGGGGGCTAGTGGAAGGGGTTGTCATAGGTGAGAGAAGGAAGTCAGAAGTTAAAGTTAAGTAGAGACATCTAATCTGTAAATGAAAATACTTCAGGTAGTCTCACAGCTGTACTCAGAAATAATACATAATAATCCAAGTAGGGGCACCTCAGAAGAAGCCTGGCTGTTTGGCTTGTTTGCATATATAGATATGAAGGGCTACTATTTTCTTTTGCAAGGTTTTCCTTTGGCCGTTACAGTAGATATTATGGCTAGTGTAGAACTTTTTGTGATACCAAAGTAAGATCAACACATGGCAGAACACATATTTTGGAGAATATCACTACTTCTTACTCCAAAGGAAGAGTTCAATGCCTTTTTCTGTAGAGTACATCATAGTATTCAATGAACTCTTTCGAAATCACACCTTAATAAAGTGTCTCCCCTTATTTATACCCTCTGACCAAAGATGGACATGTGGGCAAATACACATATTCATCATTAGCCATCCTGTTACTGCTGCACAGATGCCCTGACCATATTGTTTTCAAAACTGCTTCAATGTTGCTATAGTGCTCTAATGAGGCATAAAATGTTCTTCTTCATAATACAGATCTGTACACATCTTAATAAGGATACAAGAGAATGATGTCTGAAACAATCACTTGTTGTTCTTTCTGTCTTTACATCTTCACATGGTCATCTTTTTATGAGGACAACAGCAATATTGGATTAAGATCCCACCCTACTCCAGTGTGATCTTATCTTAACTAATCACATTTGCTATGACCCAATTGTCAAGTAAGGTCACATTCTGAGCTACCGTGGGTTAGGACTCCAACACACATTTTGGGGGGAACCAAATTCAACCCATAACTTGTATGTACAGGTATTATCTAGACTAAAATGATTATTACATAAAGACCCCATGATAAATGAAATTTTGTCTTGTTTTCCACTGAAGCCCCAATACATGACCCAAAATGACAATTAAGATTTGTTGAATAAATAAAATTTAAATGTGACTTGTGGGCTCAGGTTGAAATCATAAAGATGGCTTGCCCTTTGGAAATCTAATTGCATAGCCCCAACAAGAGGTTTCAGAACTACCGAATTTAGCTATGAATCACTGGAATTACTCACCTTTTATCCAACTGTGTGCCTGGATCTACCACAGACAACATTTTCAGGATCTTAAGCATTCTCTTAATAACACTTTTTATGGAAAGATAAGAGGAGCTTCAATGAGTTTCTGGAAGATAGCTCATGTCAGCAGTGAAGAGTTCAAATAATGTCACATAGCTATCCCAAGATGTAATTGAGAATTTCAAAGAAAAACAACAACAGGATAGCCTAAAAGCTATTATGTAAGTGAATCAAAGAGAGATTATTGTAAACAAGAGAGGGTGAAGAAAGGCCTTCTATGAGCCATTGATTAACATTTTCAAGCAACTTGGTACAATTGTGGAAAACAGTGACGGACAAAGAAAGATGACATCCAACTACAAAGGAGATTCTTTAGCCACGGCTCAGAATAAAATGTAACAAGATACATCCCAGAACAACACATAATCCTTCCCCTTAAGAATCCACACTGTATTACTCTTTCATGAAGATGCCTGCACACCCTCCTGAGTGAACTTTTGCTTTGCCATAGAGCCCTGTTTTTTGAATGTTTTGACTGTAGGTCCTCTTCCTTTCTTGTCATAGTATGGGTGCTTGCCACAATGTGGGCTCCTCTCGGTCCCATTGAAAATTTTTCTTCATGATTTGACCGAGAACCTGGAACTGCTGTCCATTAACAGGTATGGAGGAGGCATTAATAAAAAATCTTGAATACTGTTGTGAAAAATAAGACTGAATCACATGGGAAATGGAGAACAAACTTATAAGTCCTCAAGAAGGGACATGATATAAAAATGGGTTTAAAACACTATCTTGATAACTATATTATGTTAGGCAATAATTCTGAAAGGTTGAAAGAGGTTTATGGCAATGAAAGGACGTCATGAGAAGGGAGTGAAATAGACCCTAGTAATTACTGTGGAAATGAACTAAAAAAAAAAAAGACAGACAGAGATTAAAGAACCAAAGAATATTAGATGTAAGTCAAAAGACCTTGCTACCTGCTTAAACATGGAGACTTCATACAGACTGTGCATTCCTGGAATAACAGCAATAATAATAACAATAATAATTTATAGGATTTTGTGCAAAAGAGGCATGCTAATTGTACCAACACCAAAAGGTAGAATTAGGATGAGCTCAGATCAGTAGCTGAAAAAATAAATCAGGCTCACAAGGAAACAAGAACCCTCCAACAGAACTTTCAAAAGGGAAATGGAGAGTTGTTATGTAATAGATATAGAGTTGCAGTTTTGCAAGATGAAAAATTTCTGGAGATTGGTGGCACAACAACATGAATATACTTAACACTATTGAACTGTACACTTAAAAGTGGTTAAGATGGTAAATTTTATGTTACATGTATTTTCACAATCAAAAAAACTTTAAATGGAATTAGCACCCTATAAGGTAGAGACCACCCATTTTTGCTAGTACTCTGGTAGGGAACTTGATATAGCATTTATGTTATGAAAGTGAACTACCTCATTAAGTAGAAAGTTGAATCAGAGACATTGGAAGGTCCTTTCCAAATCCTTTAGGATTTTGTCATTGACTTTTTCTTCTGGAGAGTCTATATTTATTTTATCAAATTCTCAGAGAGTAAGTGACCAAAGAAGATTGAAAACTTCAAATAAACAAATTCTCCAAGGAGACAATTCAAAAAAATCATTGCAACCCTATTGTATCAGTTTCCTAGGATTGCCATGAAAAAGTGCCACAAACTGGGTGACTTAAACGACAGAAATATATTGATTCACAGTTCTGGAGGCTACAAATTAGAAATCAAGGTTTCAGTTGGGCTATGATCCCTCTGAAATGTGTAAGGAATCCTTCCTTCTCTTTTCCTAGCTTCTGACTGGTTGCTGGCAATCTTTGTATTCTTTGGCTTGCAGTTGCATAACTCCTATTTCTGCCTTTGTCATCACTTGTTGTTCTTTCTGTCTTTACATCTTCACATGGTCATCTTTTTATGAGGACAACAGCAATATTGGATTAAGATCCCACCCTACTCCAGTGTGATCTTATCTTAACTAATCACATTTGCTATGACCCAATTGTCAAGTAAGGTCACATTCTGAGCTACCGTGGGTTAGGACTCCAACACACATTTTGGGGGGAACCAAATTCAACCCATAACTTGTATGTACAGGTATTATCTAGACTAAAATGATTATTACATAAAGACCCCATGATAAATGAAATTTTGTCTTGTTTTCCACTGAAGCCCCAATACATGACCCAAAATGACAATTAAGATTTGTTGAATAAATAAAATTTAAATGTGACTTGTGGGCTCAGGTTGAAATCATAAAGATGGCTTGCCCTTTGGAAATCTAATTGCATAGCCCCAACAAGAGGTTTCAGAACTACCGAATTTAGCTATGAATCACTGGAATTACTCACCTTTTATCCAACTGTGTGCCTGGATCTACCACAGACAACATTTTCAGGATCTTAAGCATTCTCTTAATAACACTTTTTATGGAAAGATAAGAGGAGCTTCAATGAGTTTCTGGAAGATAGCTCATGTCAGCAGTGAAGAGTTCAAATAATGTCACATAGCTATCCCAAGATGTAATTGAGAATTTCAAAGAAAAACAACAACAGGATAGCCTAAAAGCTATTATGTAAGTGAATCAAAGAGAGATTATTGTAAACAAGAGAGGGTGAAGAAAGGCCTTCTATGAGCCATTGATTAACATTTTCAAGCAACTTGGTACAATTGTGGAAAACAGTGACGGACAAAGAAAGATGACATCCAACTACAAAGGAGATTCTTTAGCCACGGCTCAGAATAAAATGTAACAAGATACTCGAATTGCAGCTACCAGAATAAAGCAAATGCCAAATGTCAGCTGTACATGGTGTAGAGGTTACAGTTCTGTATAATATTTTCCACCTCATCTACACACAGAAATACTATTGTCACCATTAGTAGGTTGTCTAGAAAAGAATAACATGCTCAAAAATATTCCTTATACATTTCTACAATGTGTAAACCTTAAAGATTTTATTTCCACATATGCCTAACAAATTGAGAGTATTCACTCAATCTAACAGAAGTTGGTAGCCCAGTTTTTCAAAATAAGATTCACTTTCTATGTAAGTTCTATGTCCACATTTGATCCCCAAAAAATTAAATATGGCAGGAAAAAAATCACATGTTACTCAACCATCAAGGTGATGTGGAATAAAAGAATCTGAGCTGGTGTCTCAAGAATAGTCAAGAGATGTTTATCATACCAACCTAGCTGCTTGGCCTGGCACAGAGGATTTTGATCTTCTTCCTTATGTCAGAAATGAGGGACAGTAGCAGGCTGGTCAGTGCTTCACCCTCGTTATACAAAAAGCTGAAGAGATTTCCTAAGTTTGTCAGTTTGTAAATCTCCTCTCACGAGAAACACCTGCATCCTCCTCTGGATATTTTTAACAGACATTCTATTCTTCATATTTGCCAAGCAAGGACTTTGAGATAGTTCGCCTCATCCCACATAATATACACTCACCAACCACAAGAATATTCCAGGCATAGTTGTATAATACATGTATGATCTTAATATCCAGGACAATGTTCACATTTAAAACAATTTTAGACTGCAAAATAAATAAATGTCAATTAAAATATAAATAGGAATATAAATAGCAATGAGACATTGAAAAATTAAACATGTCTTCACATCATTTTTTTCCTTATATCACCAGCTAAGTCTTCAATATTGTTTGTTATAGAGATATTTTGGTTTACGTTACTTGTTAAAAACAAATTTGAGACTTCTGGTCAAGATGGCAGAATAAACAGTCCCCAGCATCTCTCTCACACAAATCAACTAATTTACAACTACTAAAAAGCAATGGCAGCTGAGCTGGGACACCTAGACTCAGGGGAAGTGCAGGAGAGACCTTCAGAGTGCATGAAGGTCAGAGAAGCCACGTTGAGAGAAAGAAAAAAACCTTTCCAACCATTTCAAGCTGGAGCTGCTGAGTGTGCAGAACAGGAGCTGGCAAAAGCCACAGCTGTGCCCTTCAGATGAAGTTGCGTGGAGGCAGCAGGGGAGAAGAGGGTTTTGGTGGCCCCTAGGCCAGCAAGACCACTAATAGGGTTCCTGTGAACCCACATAGGAGTGAGGAGCCAGAACAACTGAAAAAAAGAGCCACTCAGAGGACAGTGAGTCATTGCAAGGGACCAGCACATGGCCTGCCCCATGGAAAGTGTTTGGAGTGTGGGCAGTGGGGGAGATGGATCCACCAGGGGAACACTGGGATACAGCAAAGACAGCTGATCTGCACCCAGATCAGCACAGGACCACTCAGAAGAGACTGGTCAGGAATATAGAACTGCACGGGGTGCAGGTTGATGAAAAGACTCAGGCCCAGACCAGAGTTTCTACATAAACCAGGTGCATTGGATTTCACTAAACCTGGAAGTCCTTTAAAGTCAATCATTAAAACCTGAGCTGCACAAAAAGCCTTCCCCAGGACATCAACAGCAAAGCTCAACCACAGAGCTCAAGTACTGGTTCCCACATGAAGTTCCCCCATTTTAGAAGTAAGCAAAGGACAACAAATTAGTTCCAGGGCAGAGTTTAAGTGGTGGGAACAGCAAATAATCCAACACAGAACTGAAAGAAAAAACAGTACCCACAACTAGAGACAAAGTTTGATGTTAACTAGTAAAGGTCTCATTTCACCAAAGAATACCTATAACACCTAGAAGGACCAGAAGTCTCCTAAGCTACCAAGCCAGAAAGGGGAGATGACCAGATACACTGCTAGTGCCACAGGGCCCACCCAGGGTCCTGAGGCAGAAGGCCGGGGACCAGACTCTCTTTCCACAACCAGGCACATCTCCCTTGCCACCACCAACTAGGTAAGGAGCATGCCAAAAACATCACCTCTGTGTGGGTAGCCCACCACAGCCACCACAATAGCCACGGCTGCCACTAAAGTGGCTAGATGTCACAACCACCATGAAGATGGTCCACCAGCCACTGGAGTACATTGACACAAGGAGAGTCACCAGCAGAGACCAAAGAAAAGAAGAGGATGTCTCTCTCCACAACGCTCATTCCAGAGTGACAAAAAAAGCATCTGCTCTATGATAATATTGGGGGACGTGAACACACCTCTCAGCATTGGACAGATCATCTAGGCAACAATTCAACAAAGTAACCATTACTCTTTCAGAAGGAGAGAAGAAATCTAGGGTGATTAGAGGGGGGAGGGGGAGGGACAGGGGTATGGGAAGAGATTGGACAAGGGACATAAAGAATAAGAACGATTTGTAACAATATATATGCTAGTAATATTGATTTGATCAACATATGTCAACATTGAACCCCCAAAATATGTATAATCAATTATGATTCAATAAATTTTTTTTTTTAAAGAAACTGTTTGGCAATATCTATTAATATTGAAAATACGCTCATATTTTGACCCATGGTGGGCATATTTTCAATATTTTTGTCTCCAAAAGACATACAGTATAATGTTCATAGCAGCACTATCTGTAATAGCCCCAAACTGAAAACTACACAACTGCCCATCAACAACCGATTAATAGATTAGTCAATTTTGGCATGTTCTCTCAATGGCATCAAACACATTAATGAACTGAAAGGTCTACAACAATATACAATATGGATAAATCTCACAAGCAATATTTGAGTAAAAGAAGCCTGACCCAAATGAGTATGTATCACATGGTTCCATTTATATAAAGTATGAGAACAGGCCAAAATAAAAAAATATTAAAAAATTTAAGCTAAAATTATAAGGTAGTACTTTACACATTTAGACTCAGCATAGTGCCACAAGTGAAAAACAATTACTGACTAGTAATTAAAATAAATACCCAGGATAAATACCTCAAATCAAAACAAAGGAACATAATTATTTTTTATCATTTTGTATTAAAATATAATTGACATA
>NW_007734678.1:22744-26026 GCF_000696425.1 Galeopterus variegatus | reverse complement strand
GAGAGAGAAGACACAAATAACAAAAATTAGAAATGAAAAAGGTGATATTACAGCTTCAATCTCTTTTATTGTTATTGGTCTGTTCAGGTTTTCTATATCTTCTTGGTTTAGTTTTGGAAGCTTGTGCGAGTCCAGAAATTTATCCATTTCCTCCAGATTTTCAAATTTGTTGGCATATAGTTGTTTATAGTAGTCTCTAATGATTCCTTGTATTTCAGAGATATCAGTTGTAATATCACCTTTTTCATTTCTAATTTTTGTTATTTGTGTCTTCTCTCTTCTTTTTTTAGTTAGCTTTGCTGAGGATTTGTCAATTTTATTTATCTTTTCAAAAAACCAACTTTTTGATTTATTGATCTTTTGTATCATTTTTTGGGTTTCAATTTCATTAAGTTGTGCTCTGATCTTAATGGTTTCTTTCCATCTGCTAACTTTGGGTTTGGATTGTTCTTGTTTTTCTCGTTCTTTAAGGTGAAGTATTAGGTTGTTTACTTGCCATCTTTCCATTCTTCTGAAGTAAGCATTTCCCCAATAGTACTGCTTTTGCAGTATCCCACAGGTTTTGGTATGACGTATCACTGTTTTCATTAGTTTCAATAAATTTTTTGATTTCCTGTTTGATTTCTTCTTGGACCCATATGTCATTAAGTAGAATGCTGTTTAATTTCCATGTGTTTGTATAGTTTCCAGAATTTCATTTTTAATTGATCTAATTTTAATCTATTGTGGTCTGAAAAAATACATGGGATAATTTCAATTTTTTTGAATTTGTTGAGACATGATTTGCGACCTAAAATGTGATCTGTCCTGGAGTTGATCCATGTGCTGATGAGAAGAATGAATACTCTGAGGTTGCTGGATGTAATGTTCTGTAGATATCTGCCAAGTCCAATTAGTCTAGAGTGTTGTTTACATCTTGAGTTTCTCTGCTGATTCTTTGCCTGGATGATCTGTCCAATATTGATAGTGGGGTGTTCAGGTNGAATTTTTAGTCTGGCTTCTTTCCTTCAGCATAATTGTTTTGATAATCTATTTTGTTGCATCTAACAATAGTTCATTCCTTTTTATTCCTGAGTAGTATTTCATCATATGGATATACCACAATTTTTTATCCATTTTACAGTTGGTGGATATTTAGATTGCTCCTAGTTGTTGGCTATTGCAAATAAATCTGCTATGAACATCTATGCACAAGTATCTTTATGTACATGTGCTTTCTTTTCCTTGGGCAAATATGTAGAGTAGAATGACTGAGTCATATGTAGGTATATTTTTAAATTCTTCAGAAATTACCAAACTGTTTTCCAAATTGGTTGTACCATTTTACATCCGCAGTAAAGCAGAGTGTGAAAGTCCGGTTCCTCTACATCCATGTCAACACTTGGTATGGTCAGTGTTTTTACTTTCAGCCATTTTCAGTGTTTGATGGTATCTCATTGCAGTTTAATTTACATCCACCTGGTGACTAATGATGTTGAGCATCTTTTTAAGTGCCTATTTCCCATTGTGTATCTTATTACGTGAAGGGTATGTTCAAAAATTTGCCCATTTATATTAGGTTTTTGTTTACTTATCATTGAGTTTTGAGGCTTCTTTACATAGTCTGAATACAAATCCTTTATTGGGTTTGAGGATATTTGCAAATATTTTCTCCCAATCTGTGCTNATGTTCATATGGTCCTTGTGTTTGATTTTATTGATATGGTGTATCACATTTATTGATTTGTATGTTGAACCAATCTTGCATCCCTGAGATGAATCCCACTTGATCATGGTGTATAATTTTGCATATGTGTTGCTGTATTCTGTTAGCTAGTATTTTATTGAGGACTTTTACATCTATATTCATCAAAGATATTGGCCTGTAGTTTTCTTTTTTAGTTGTATCTTTACCTGGTATTGGTATCAGGGTGATGTTTGCTTCATAGAATGAGTTTGGGAGAATTGCCTCTGTTTCAATGTTTTGGAATAGTTTGTAGAGAATTGGTGTTAATTCCTCTGTGAATGTTTGGTAGAATTCTGCTGTGAATCCATCTGGTCCTGGGCTTTTCTTTGTTGGGATCCTTCTGATAACAGCTTCAATCTCTTTTATTGTTATTGGTCTGTTCACATTTTCTACATTGTTGTGGCTCAGTTTGGGTAGTTTGAGTGTTTCCAGAAATTTATCCATTTCCTCCAGATTTTCAAATTTGTTGGCATATAGTTGTTTATAGTAGTCTCTAATGATTCCTTGTATTTCAGAGATATCAGTTGTAATATCACCTTTTTCATTTCTAATTTTTGTTATTTGGGTCTTCTCTCTTCTTTTTTTAGTTAGCTGTGCTGAGGATTTGTCAATTTTATTTATCCTTTCAAAAAACCAACTTTTTGATTTATTGATCTTTTGTATCGTTTTTGGGGTTTCAATTTCATTAAGTTGTGCTCTGATCTTAATGGTTTCTTTCCATCTGCTAACTTTGTGTTTGGATTGTTCTTGTTTTTCTCGTTCTTTAAGGTGAAGTATTAGGTTGTTTACTTGCCATCTTTCCATTCTTCTGAAGTAAGCATTTTCCCAATAGTACTGCTTTTGCAGTATCCCACAGGTTTTGGTATGATGTATCACTGTTTTCATTAGTTTCAATAAATTTTTTGATTTCCTGTTTGATTTCTTCTTGGACCCATATGTCATTATGTAGAATGCTGTTTAATTTCCATGTGTTTGTATAGTTTCCAGAATTTCATTTGTAATTGATTTAATTTTAATCTATTGTGGTCTGAAAAAATACATGGGATAATTTCAATTTTTTTTAATTTGTTGAGACTTGATTTGCGACCTAAAATGTGATCTGTCCTGGAGTTGATCCATGTGCTGATGAGAAGAATGAATACGCTGAGGTTGCTGGATGGAATGTTCTGTAGATATCTGCCAAGTCCAATTAGTCTAGAGTGTTGTTTACATCTTGAGTATCTCTGCTGATTCTTTGCCTGGATGATCTGTCCAATATTGATAGTGGGGTGTTCAGGTCCCCTGCTATTATGGTATTAGTGTCTATTTCCTTCTTTAGGTCTAATAGAGTTTGCTTTATAAATCTGGCTGTTCCAACATTGAGTGCATGTATATTTATGATTGTTATGTCTTCTTGATGGATCGATCCTTTTATCATTATGTAGTGGCCCTTGTTATCTCTTTTTATGTTTTGTAGTTTAACGTCTATTTTATCAGATATAAAAATAGCTACTCCAGCTCATTTTTTATTTCTGTTTGCATAGTAAATCTTTTTCCATCCTTTCACTCTTAGTCTA
>NW_007734678.1:19118-21994 GCF_000696425.1 Galeopterus variegatus | reverse complement strand
AGTCTGGTGGCAGCAAGGCCTATCTGCTCAGTCATGTGCTGGCACTGTGGGGCGTGTGGTCTCCACAGATCTCAGGCCTTTCCAGCGGTGCCTGTCTGGTCAGCACACACTCAGCTGGGCTGGGGATGGAGTCTGGTGGCAGCAAGGCCTATCTGCTCAGTCATGTGCTGGCACTGTGGGGCGTGTGGTCTCCACAGATCTCAGGCCTTTCCAGCGGTGCCTGTCTGGTCAGCACGCACTCGGCTGGGCTGGGGATGGGGTCCAGTGGTGGTGAGGCCTACCTGCTCATCAATTTGTTCTTTTATGGGCTAAGATTTTTGTGTCATATCTAAGAAATGTTTGCCTCAGTCAAGTTGACAAAGTCTTATTCGTATGGTTTCTTCTAGAAGTTTCACAGTTTTGAGCTAACATTTAGGTTTATGGTATAGTAATACTACTTATTGGTAATTTGTCTTCTCTCTTTTCTTTCTAATCAGTTGGCTAGAGATTTAGCACTTGAATAGAACTTCTCAAAGAAGGAGAATTTGATTTCGTTGATTTTTCCTTTACCCCTTTTTGTTTTCTAATTCTTTGATTGCTACTCTGATATCATTTCCTTTCTTTCACAATAGCAGAAGATTGCTATTCTTTTTCTAGTTTCTTAAGATGGAAGCTGAGGACATTGATTTGAGACCTTTTTTCTTGTATAATATAGATGTTTAATATTATAAATTTCTCCCTAATTACTGCTTATTGGTATTTCACAAACTGATATATTTGTGTATTAATTCTCATTAAGCTCAAAATATTTCCTAATTTCCTTTTTGATTTATATTTCACCCATGGGTTATTTAGAAGTCTATTATTAGTTTAGAAGTATTTGGGAATTTTCCAGCAACTTTCTTGTTAATGATTTCTAATTTGACTCTATTATGATCAAAGAATATACTTTGTATAATTTGAAAATTTTTAGTTTTATTGAGACTTGTTTTATAGCCCTCAACATGGTGTATCTTGGTAAAAGTTTCAGGTACACATGAAAACAATGTGTTTGCTGCTGTTGCGAGGAGCTGTGTTCTGAAAATGTCAGTTATGTTAATTCAGTTGAGTGTTGATCAATTTTAGATCCTTACTGATGTTTCTGTAATTGTTCTATCAATTATTTAAGAGTATTGAAACCTCAGACTATTATTGAAGATTTGTCTATTTTATCTTTCAGTTCAATCAGTTTTTTCTTCATGTTTTTGAAACTCTGCTATTAGGTGCATGATTGTTTAGAATTGTGTGGCTCTTGATTAAATAGACCCTTTTATTATTATGAAATAATCTCCTTTATTTCTGCTAATATTCTTTGTCCTGAAATCTATTTTTTCCTGATAATAATGTAGCAGCTTTATTTAAATTAGTATTAGTACAGCAAATATTTTCCTATCCTTTTTATTTTTTTTTGCATGGATATTAACATTTTAATGTTTTCCCATTGAGACTTTCTGTTCCATATATTATCATATTTTCTTATGCGTTTCAAATTATGTACCTTCCTTTTCATTTAACATGTTTTAAGCTAAAAATACACATAGTTTTGTTTTCTATTTTGTTTACTAAATTGATCCATCCTTTAACTTTTAACCTACTTGTATTTTTACTTGTAATGTATTTGGGTCATCAGCTGAGTCTTTTAAATGTTTTACAATTGAGATACTTTGTTTTAGGTTACTCATGAAACTAAGATTTAACTTAAAATTTACAAGCTAGTNTTTTTTTTTGCATGGATATTAACATTTTAATGTTTTCCCATTGAGACTTTCTGTTCCATATATTATCATATTTTCTTATGCGTTTCAAATTATGTACCTTCCTTTTCATTTAACATGTTTTAAGCTAAAAATACACATAGTTTTGTTTTCTATTTTATTTACTAAATTGATCCATCCTTTAACTTTTAACCTACTTGTATTTTTACTTGTAATGTATTTGGGTCATCAGCTGAGTCTTTTAAATGTTTTACAATTGAGATACTTTGTTTTAGGTTACTCATGAAACTAAGATTTAACTTAAAATTTACAAGCTAGTACTTTACCCACCTATACTTAGCAGATGCTCCCAAGCAAATAACAATTACTGACAACTAATTAAAATAAATACACAGAGTAAATATTTACATCAAAATCAAGAAATATAAATCTCATGAAGTTATTTTGAAGCAGAGGTGATCATCCTAAATGTCTTACAAAATGCCTATTATTAAGTATTGATAACTTTTAAAACATTTGGTTAGTTAATGCATCAGTCTTGTTTAAGAAAAAAAGTGAATGGGTAAGCTGATATTCACATGCAAAATAAGACAGTAAAATATATATGTTGTAAGGTTAAGCAAGGAGTAGGCAAGTGAATCTGATATCATAATCTGATCACATATTTTATTTTCCATCATGCCTATACATATATCTTTTAAGAATTTATCAGTGAATTTATCAAAAATTTATTATGGCTAGTAGTAGTTTAAATCAGCATCTTTGTTCTGGAATCTAATATATGCATCTGTTTGATCCACAAATTTCACTTCCCAGGTTACATTTTAAGGAGATATATACAAACATTTTCCCATGATGACATTCTTCAAAACTGTATTTTTAACAATAAATAAATTAGAAACAAATTAAATTCCCCAGAATTTAATTAAACAAATTAAATCTTCCAGATTGAAAAAATTGTGCTACATTCATACAGTGGAATATTATACATCCCATAAACTAATAAATACTTAATGTCATAGGAAAGTATTTAGAACATACTATTTAATTAATGCAAAGTTTGTTACAAACAGAATACACCATGATTTCATCTTTTAAAAACATATATAGTAAGGAAAGTTCTGAAATACATAAGATAAAAAA
>NW_007734678.1:16260-18545 GCF_000696425.1 Galeopterus variegatus | reverse complement strand
AAAAAATAAAATAGGTCCACTAATGTGTTAAAAAGTGGTTATCTTGGTAATTTTTACAATAAATAGGTATTTCTTTTATAACCAGATAAAAGGTATTATTTGCAATTTAAAAATACTCCAAGACCCTCAGTTTTATTGATCAAACATTGATTGGGAAATGATGTGCATCATGAGTTAGGCAGATGTGGGGGGTGGGGGAAACAACAACATAGAACCTACCTTCAAGGTACTTAATAGAAATCAGCCCTGATAGACTGTGATTCAGGAGAAACAAACATACATTTTAAACAAAGCTAAAATTGTAAAAACTGAAATCAAACTCCCATTGTGCTTAATTCACATAAGGCTGCACCCAGCTGCTTTGAAAATATCAAAGATTGTTCACCCATTAACTGCTAATTCAAATAGCAAACCTTGAACCTCTAATTATGCCTTTTAAAATTTTGTAATCTCTTGCTGGTATTTGCCAAGTGGTGCATTAAACATGAGTATTGCAATAGCCATCACCCATCCTGGTTTTTCCCAATGCAATGCATTGAATGTTACAGCATATATAATCTTAAAGTCTGAAAAGCCAAAGTTTAAACATGGAGATGTGTGTGTGTGAGAGAGAGAGCGTGTCCATAGAGGGGGATAGCAGTTTTAATACTTGCTATGACTAAGGAATTGTGCATTGTTGCTGGGATTACAAACAGAAGTCAGATAATGACAAATTCAATAAATTTTAAATCTAGAAAAGATGATAAAGCTTTACATCATGCAAATTAGAAGTCACATACTGAAAGCTAGAGTACCCATAAATAAGTTATGAATCCCCAAACTTTAGATTCAGAAACAAATAGAGTGCTATAGGTATTCCTAGAAGCATAACATATTTCTGGTTCGGTTGATCTAGAAAGGTTTCCTGGTTGAAGTGTCATCTCAGCTGCAACTGCAATAAACTTCCACTCTCTATATAAAGTCAGCAGAAAACCTACATAACAAAAGAATGTTAAGTAATACAGATATATTCTCCTAAAGAGGAAATATAGTGTCCACTGTCCTCTGCCTGCCTCCCATTCATACAGATATCAGAATTGTTTCACATATAACCTTTGCACTCTGACAAAGACTCTCTCCGTGACCAAACTTTAGTGAGGCTCCTCTGAACCCTCTTTTCAACTAGACCTCGACCTTGACCTCAGTCCTGTCTTGGGCCTGCCCAGCCCAGTCTTACCAAGAACGCTGCCAAGTCAGTTTAGCAAGACTTGTCCCCCTTTCAATATGCGACCACACTTGATATCTGATCAAATTTCTTGTTCCCCCACCCTTGAACTGTGTCCTTGTCCTGACTTCAGCAAAAATACTGGTGAGTCAGTTTAGCAAGAATTTCTCTACCCTTGATGTCTCCTCTTCTTAATTTTCTATCCACTAACCCCCTCACTGTTCATTGGCTATAAATCCCCAGCTGTCTTTGCTGTATTTGAAGTTAAGCCTGATCTCTCTTCCCTTCTGCAGTATTGCAATAGTCTTGAAAAAGTCTTTCTTACCATTTTCACAAGGGTCAGAATAATATTTTCTTTAACAACTCTGAAGAATAAGACTGTGAATCCAGTTAGTATAGATACATCTTGCTTTTTCTAGTATAGACACATTTTGAAAGTTGTAATTCAACTTTGTTTCCATCAAGTTTTATTAATTTACTAGGAAAACTCAATAGGTGTTTATTTAAAATCTATCTGTAAGAAAAGCGAAAAGTCTGAGAGTACTTTAACAAGTAAGCCTGCCAGTTTTGTGGATGCTGGCAGAAGACATGAGACCAGAAACAAAATACTGGATCAGAAACAAAGTACTTTTATTACTTACGGCACAGCAGGTGGCATGACCATCAGCCTAGTTGCAACAGCTCCCCTTTCCCTCAAGTCCCATGATGGTGACATAGGTGGACTCAGATGCTAATGCCTACACACACAGTGAGTTGCATTACAAGAAAGAAACTCTAAGCTTAGAGAACATGAATCTTTTATAATGTGCAGTAAATATGCCTTCCCTTTCCTCTAGAGAGAGGCTTTTATTTTTCAAAGCTGTTCATTGTTTAGACATCCTACTAAAGACAGTCTACTAAACAAAGATCCCGTGCCTCACTCACAAAATGTTTAGAAATGTGAGAGACCCATGGAGAATTGTGTCCCTACACCATCTCGAGCCTACCATTCTAGAAATCCTGTTAAGCATGTCAGAATAAGGTAATTTATCAAAATATATATTTTCATATGTGATTTTTGCAAAGCCTGAGATACACATAA
>NW_007734678.1:13874-15795 GCF_000696425.1 Galeopterus variegatus | reverse complement strand
GTACACAAAACATCTGACTCAAGCAGATTTGAATTTTATTCAGTAGACACTGGAGCACAACCAAAATTAAGCCAAGCATCACCCGTCTTTGTTTTGCAAACATTCTCACAAATGAGAACCAATCCCCCTCCAAAAGAAAGATGTATTCATTTGTTCCCTCTCTCTTGTGTGCATTCTCTCCCCCACCTTCTACCTTTGTATTGTGATAAATACATCAGTGGGAACTGTATAGATCCATCTGTTTTTATTTACCTTTGATACAGAAATGACTCCTCTAACTACAGCTTAAATTTTACATTTTAAAGCTGAATGAATTTAGAAAAGCAGCCTAGTGGATAGACAGGAACATAAACTTTATAAACAGGGTTAGGGTCTAATATGTTGAAAACTATTGCAAAGTTTTATACTCTATTTCTTTTAGTCTATTTTCCAAGTCTAGGATAAAATATATTTCTTAATAATTGAATCTAGATAAATCTGACTAACAATACTGAAGTAATTTCTTGAAAGGTAGACTAGTTAGTTATCTAAACTCGTTACAGAACTTTTTAAATCAAATCGAACAACTTTATTTGTGGTTTTAACATTGTTTAGANTTACCTCACCTGCCTGTAGTCATTGTAAAGGAATTATTTCTGTAGAACACGTCTGATCTTTAGGATACTTCCTTTTGACATTGTTTTCAGGGAATTATAACGAGGTTGGCTGTCAAGTTTACAGATTTTAACAACCACAAATGCTTTTCATGTTAAATCAAAAATAAAAACTTTTTATTTTTCAAGTCTGCTCCT
The DNA here is from genome assembly GCF_000696425.1 of Galeopterus variegatus. NCBI lineage: Eukaryota > Metazoa > Chordata > Mammalia > Dermoptera > Cynocephalidae > Galeopterus > Galeopterus variegatus. The sequence goes on along the minus strand of NW_007734678.1, from coordinate 15,004 downwards.
GGCAGCATTAGTCATGTTTTAAAATAAATCCTAATTAAATAGTTTCTGGTTTAGTCATAAGGTAAGAGAGTAAAAGGGTGTAGAACACAGTGTCTTGGCCAGGTAGCATCAGGAGCATGGGGCATGGGCAAGATTTGCCACAGCTTATCCTTCTCAAATGCATAGACTTTCAAATGCCCTTGTCAAGTTCTACCAGGGCTCAGGTATTTAATAGGAAATGAGTGCCATTCCAAAAGTAGAAACACAATTTTCAGGTGGTGGGAACATCAAGGAAGGTATAAGTGCCTAACTAAGAGATATTGCAGTTGATCTAAGCTTTGAATAGTTTTGAATATCCTAGTAATCTTTGAAAGTTTGGAGGGATCAGGGGACATGGTGGATAAGAGTCTAGGCTTTGAAGTCAAACCGATCTGGGCTTGACCCAACATGTTCTGCCATTTACTGTGGGACTTTGGAAAGTTCTCAGTAGTTCTTAGACTGTTTTTTCCTTTGCAAAATGGACATGGTAACACCCACTACATAGAGCTACTGAAAGGATTTATTAAAATAATACATAAAAGCACATATTGTAGCATGTCAAAAATATTAACTACTACAAAAGTGCTGATGATAATAATGAGGTAAACATGATTTCTGGCCAGCTTGGGGTCCAGGCAACCAAAAGCTTTCTCTATGGAACAGAAAGGAAGCCTGTTATTTGGTTTCCACGTGTCAGAAATCTATTGACTATTTAATTACGGCTTTCTTTTTCACTGAATTTAATAAAAACAGATTCTATGTGAAAATGCATACCTGATCAGAGTTTTTGGATTTTTTTTACATATCAGTCACCTGAAAGAAGGCCTCATGTGGTCTATTATTAACTCAAACTTTCCAGGAATTTCTTCAATATTCACTCTAGTGGTTTTTAATGCTACAAAATAATATGAATATATAAAATATGGGATTGGTTAACACACTATGAAATATACATGTATATGGACACATATTTGAAGTTAAAAGTCATATTCTTGAAAAACAATATTCATGGTTAGAATACAAAAGTTATTTTAAAAATTTCAAAAATTTCGGCTGAGCCATATTTGTTTATTCATTTTTAGTTTTATGCATACACATGTTTATATATATTC
>NW_007734678.1:11057-12483 GCF_000696425.1 Galeopterus variegatus | reverse complement strand
CTTTCATTTATTGAATACTTACCACAGAACATAGCACTGTCTTAAGGTGTTTTATTTTGTTTTCAGATATTATGTCTTTTTATCTTTTCAACTATATGAAATAGACATTTATTATCATTACCACTCAACAGATGAGAACACTAAGGCTCAGAGAAGTTAACGTATTGCAGGTGACTCAGTAATAAACAGCAGAGCTGGATTCTGGACCCAAGTCTTTCTGATGCTAAAACCCATTTTTCATAAACAATATTGTTTCCCTAACCATTAAGTTATTTACTTCACGATTTTCCCTCTACTTCCAGAATGTTCCTGGATGACCAAATCTTAATATATCTGTTACTTCTATGTAATAATAATCTAGAAGCCTAATCAAGAATTTTGGAAAAGATAATCTTTCTTCTCCCCTTGTGTTAGCTTGCTGGGACTGCCATAATACACTACCACAAACTGAGTGCTTAAACAACAGAAATTTATCATCTCACAGCTTGTGGACTAGAAGTCCAAGATGAAGGTGTTGGCAGAGACACATTCTCTCTGAAAGCTCTAGGGAAGGATCTGTTTCAGACTGTTCTCCTATTTTTTGGTAGTTCTTTGCTTTGTGGCAGCATAACATCAATCTTTACACGGTGTTCTCCCTGTGTGTATGTCCCTTTTTATTAGGACACCAGTCGCATTGGATAGGGGTCTAGCCTACTCAATATGTATTCATCTTGACTAATTACATCTTCAGCAACCCTATTTCCAAATAAAGTCACATTCTGAGATATTGGGAATTAAGACTTCAGCATATGAATTTTGAGGGATTACATTTCAACCTATAACGCCCACCATGACTACATTCCATTTTACTCTGCCAAACTTTCCTTGACCCCAACCAACAAGATTATTTACCTGGGGACCCTCAAAGGATTCATGAATGGAAATGCATTTCAATATTACTGGTTTTCTTTGTAGCCCTATGTTTGAAATGCTATTGATTTTAAANTTTTTTTATCTATGGCTATTATGGTGAATATTTATTTTTATTTTCTTTATATTTTTTAAACTTTTAAAATAAGAAAGCATTACCTTTATTATCAAAAGATGATGTTCTTGGGTTGACTACTGTCCCTCTGCATATAGGAAGTAAAATGTTCTGGGACACAAAGGAAAATGTTTTATGAGTTGACATTTCTAGACTAGAAGAGTTTGATTTGGTGAACCTGCTTTCTTGAATGAGCTACACCTGATTGTAGATAAACTAGTCTTTATTTAAAGGCTAAATCACTTTACTTACAAAGCTGTAAATTCTACCCACCAATAAATTGCCTGGTGAGGCTCATAATGATACATCCATAACTCTCTTTTAGCCATCAAACCAAGCAGGTTGCAAAATTCTCATAGCTAGTATAACGAGGGGGAAAGAAATAATCAAATTGGTTTTGCT
>NW_007734678.1:8181-10514 GCF_000696425.1 Galeopterus variegatus | reverse complement strand
TGCATTTCAATATTACTGGTTTTCTTTGTAGCCCTATGTTTGAAATGCTATTGATTTTAAAAAGAGTATTTCAGGAACAGAAACATCTAATAGGTTTCAGTAGGCTACAAAAGGGATGAGTGTCCCTACCCCCCACAAATTAAGACCCTATTATTTTTTTTTTAATTTTATTTTGTCGATATACAATGAGGTTGATTATTGTGGCCCATTACCGAAACCCCCCTCCCTCCTCCCTCTCCCTACTCCCACCCAACAATGTCCTTTCTGTTTGAAGACCCTATTATATAATGTGACACATAACCACAAAAAAGCTCAGGATTAATATTTTCTTGGTTTTCTTGTTTTTGAGGCTTAAAATTTAGTGAGCCTTAAACTTACCTGAGAAGCTATATTTAATTCTGGTAAGCACTTCATAAAGGCAAGATTACTCTGCGCTGTATCTTTTGAAGCCTATTGAGCCTCGTTATCTATAATATCAACACCATCATTCTAATCTTAAAGGAAAGTTTCAGCCATACCCCAAAGCACTTAGTTTGCTCATAGTTAAAATGCCACTTCTAAATAGAGACTGTGGGAAAGGGGTCACATTTCATATTTTGTGTTTTTCACGGTACTAAGTGCTAGAACTTAAAGATATTATGTGATAAAGAGTTGAGTGGCATTTATTAAGTTAATGGATTGATAGATGAATGAATTTGTGTTTGAAAATGCTCCACTTGATTCCATTTATATCATCTACCAGCCCCATGTGGGGGCTTCCCCCTTGGAAGCATGAAGTTGTCTCACCATCCCATGGAATCTCTGTTCACACTGAGATTCTTGTGTTCTTCAGAGGTCAGTCTACCACAGCCAGGTGATTTGTTCCACTTCTAAATGAAAATTCCTCTCATTTGCCTATTAATGAAATATTTATACTTAACCTCATAACCTTAATAGGATGGCGTAACCCAGGTGTTAATGGTCCAGGAACTGCTTTCTGGAGGAAGTAATACCTGGACTGAGGCTTCTAGGGCAACTCGGAGTTAATAAAGTGAAGTGTAGGTGGGAGGCGTGGAATGAGAGATGCTCCAGCAGGACATGTTTGTTGGCCCAGAACTGTTGTCAGCAGAGAATACTGGTTTGAAAAAAATCCAAGGAGTTTAGACTGAGGGAAGAAATATAAAGAGATGAGCCTGGGGAAGAAAACGGGAAGGTTCGGAAGGGCCTTGTAATCCACGTTACATGTTTTGAACTTTATCCTAAGGCAAATATGAAGCCATTGAGGGGTTTTACTAAAGAAGTGCCACACAGTCAGACTAGAGCTAGAGAAAGAGCATTTTATTCTTTTCTCAGCTTCTTTTCTTCTGTACTAAACTACTGGGGAGATAAAGAAAAGATACAGGATATCTTCTTCATAACCATTTTCATCCAAGAAAAAATGGTTATGAAATAGGAGAACAAAATAAATAGTGATATAATTTATCACTCACAAATAGTTATGCTGGAATAACAAGGGTAAATTGGGATGTATGTTCGCCCTAAACTTAAATCTCTTCACAAATGTAACAAGTCTTTCTCTAACCTCTTTTTTTTTAATCCTGTTTAAAATGCAGAAATAAAAACCAGACGTTTTAATAATCAGTGAGAATGTGTTCACTGGTAAAGCTTGAGGGTTATCGTGCTCTTCATAATTAATTGTATCCTCTTTGCTTTTCTGGGAACAACCCTGTATTGCTGGCTCATTTATATCTTATATCTTATTACAATTCGTAAGTATTTTTATGCTATACTTGGGCTTAGAAAGTCTTTACTTACTTTGTAGTTATTCTGCCTCAGAATTTTCTGACCATACGGTATCTTGGTTTCAATGGATCATTTTTCTAATGTGTAGAGATCACCTCCAATTATTCCCATCTTTGAGCTGTTAGCCACAGAATTATCAGCCATTAGGTCATAAAAAACACGAACTATGCCTCCCTAGATGTAATACGGTGCATATCTGGATACTTTCTAGATGAAAGAACCAAATTATGTTATTTTTATTGTTGTTTCTCTCAATTCTGTAACATATATAGGTACTGTTACCACCACGTTATCCAAGAGGAAAATGAGTAATTGGACATTGGTAGAAGAACTGAAATTTTCATTCATTCCCGTATTGTTATTAGCTACTGCATAAATTTACTACCTGGAAATGATTAATTTTTTTCCTTAATAGAAAATAGTATTATAAAAATATATGGAACATTCACTGCAAAAGCTTATTTAAAACAGTAATGTTTCTTTAAGTTATCAAAAGTCTTTAAAGACAAAGAAAAGTTTACTTATGAATTAAAATGTTACATTGACCTTGA
>NW_007734678.1:6664-7744 GCF_000696425.1 Galeopterus variegatus | reverse complement strand
GGTTTCTGGGGGTTTTCCCTCTCCTTTTATGTGTGTGTGTTCATACATACACATGGAGTGATCAGCTCTCTCATAATTGTCTATTGAGTACTGTAGACATAGTGAGAAGAGCAGTTCCATTAGCACAGGAATATCATTGTTCTTCAGCCCAGCCGAAGACTTAGAAGACTATAGACTGGTGTCTGCGGTGTGTTTGCAACATGAATGGCAACTCCATCCCAGGGGTCAGTGATAAACTGTCACTAGCCCTCAGCCCTGGAATTGTTACTGAATTAGGCTTTTGTGTTGCAAAGTCATAGAAATGAACAATGCACCCAGCAGTAAAGCTAGCAATGCTTTATTGAAGAAGGAGATAGACTTATGCGTAAGGGGGGAAGCTACAGGAAAGCTAGCCCCCTGAGGGGGGCTGCTCAGGGTCCTTTATAGGGAAAGGGGTTAATGAGTGCAGGCCAGCATCATCATTCTGCACCTTTGGAGATTGATCCATTCTGTTCCTCCTGATTGTGTCATGGGTGTATGTTCAGTTAGGGCTTTGGTCCTGTGCCCGCTCAGTAGGTCCAAGATGCTGGTGGTATTCATTATCGTCACCCTATGAGGGTCACTGTAGTGGTCACCTTGAAGCTTTGTGTGCATGTGTGAACTCCTAAAGGGGTCTTTAGTTTAACCTGTAACTTAATCTTTACAATTATGGGAAACAATCCTTGGCAAAGGGGATTTGCAACTCGGTGAATATCTGTCCCCTTCTTATCTCAGTTTATTTTATCAGAATGGTTATGCCCAACTGGTCTCTTTCAGTTACTTTTATCAGGACCATGGGGTAATCATATGCCTTTGGAGGAGGGGGGTCTCATGACTGAGGAGTGGAAAAGTAACGAAGTGTCCTCTTCAGGGAAAATGGATCAGTTTGTATCACATACCCAGCCCTATTCTGTCTCAGAATCATCCTATGTCCAATGTGAGGTTCATTCAACCCAAATTAGCATGTCAGCACCATTCTGGCAGCCCAGCTCACATAATTTCTACAAGAGAAATATAGCACTGGCCAGCAAGAGTGACTAGCTCATCAAACTGCCCTCCTGG
>NW_007734678.1:4912-5725 GCF_000696425.1 Galeopterus variegatus | reverse complement strand
CTACAAGAGAAATATAGCACTGGCCAGCAAGAGTGACTAGCTCATCAAACTGCCCTCCTGGAAATTTGGTCCAGCAATAACACTCCTAGACAAATTCATAGGCATAACTCCTTGGGTATCTGGTCAACACCATGTGTTGGGTAGAAGATTAGAGAACAGGTATGGGAATCCACACAAAATTAATTCCAGCCTGAGGTATTGCCCTAGTCAATTTGAGCTGCTATAACAAAATACATAAACTGGGTGGCTTATAAACAACAGAAATTTATTTTTCACCATTCTGGAGGCTAGGAAGTACAAGATTAAGGAACCACAGATTCAGTGTCTCGTGACGGCCCTAGTTCATAGAATGGCAACTTCTCGCTGTGTCCTCACATGGTGGAAGGGCCAAACAAGTGCCCTGCAGGCCCCTTTTATAAGGGCACTAATCCCATTCATGAGGGCCCCACCTTCATGATCTCATAACTTTTCAAAGGCCCCACCTATTAAAACCATAACTTTGGGGGTTGAGATTTCAACACATGAATTTTAAGGGTGATGTAAACATTCAGACCATAACAGGTATCCTGTCCAGACTAAGTTCCCAGCCCTAGCCAGTCCCAGGCACCACAGGGTGGGTCTTAGAAAATTCCAGGGAAGGCATTCCAAAGTTCAATAATACACTGAGGCACAGGTTTCTGAGCAGGGGCTTCACTTGCCCAAGTCAAAGGGAAGTACAGGCCGCTGGGTTTAAAGAGGAAACATTCTGGGCCAGCCCGGTGGCGCACTGCTACAGTGCGCTGCTTGAGAGCGCAGCGGCGCTCCCGCCGAGGG
>NW_007734678.1:0-3367 GCF_000696425.1 Galeopterus variegatus | reverse complement strand
TTTTTTTGCTAATCTTCAGGTGCTGAAAATCATTTTAAATCCATTTCCGTCATTTTGGATTTGCATAAGTGTCTTGAAAGAAAAGTCTAAAAAGGCAAAGGCTGATTTAGTGTGAATGAACATGCCATAAAAGATCTCAGACCTTACATAATTCATGTAAATCTTTCATGATTTAAAATTTTAGAATTTGCCAATAATGAATATTCCAGTGTTGGGCTGGGTACGATTGCTAAGACTGAGAAGATGCTTTCATTGAAATCCTCCCTTGTGAGGCATGTAGAAGTTTGGGGGAGGGTGGGGAAAAAATAACCTTCACTCTAGGCTGGAATTTGCAGTCTCAGCCTAAACACATGATATACTAGTTGAGGAAAGAGGAAACTTCTACAGAGCTTCATGAGGATACCAAGGGCAAATTAAGTGTTCACCAACAAGATGGGGGATGGTTTTGAAATTCAAATTTTATATACCCAAAACAGTTTAGGAAAAATTTTAGTCAAGTAATCAATGGCAAATTTACTTATTTACTGGCAATTTGGTTTTACTAAATCAGCCTTACTGGTTTTCAAAGTGAGCATTTTTATAGACATTCACTCAGTAGTTTTAATAGTAAAATAGAGATCTGACAAATCTCTAGCTGGTTTGTCAACACATGGCACCAAAAAAATGCATCCGTGCTCAAAAGTACCAATTTTAATCAAACACAAGTCACCTATTCGTGAATTAATCTAATCCAGACTATACCAAAACTTCACTGTAATTTATGCCATAAAAAAAACACCTTTAGGGGCTGGCCCGGTGGCGCACTCGGTAGAGTGCGGTGCTTGGGAGCACGGCAGCGCTCCCACTGAGGGTTCGGATCCTATATAGAGACCAGTCCGCTCACTGGTTGAGCACGGTGCAGGTGCGACACTGAGGGTTGCGATCCCGTTACCGGTCACGAAAAAAGACGGAAAAAAAAAAAAAAAACACCTTTAGAATTTTAACTTCATTTTTCAAAAGCCTAAACTCATAGTGCGTTAGAGGCATCACTCTGTGACTTTCACACTATTTTTACCTCATCTGTTAGTCACTCAAACTTTTAAAAAGAGAAATTTCATGAAAGGAAATAACTTAAAAGTATCCCCCCCCCACAGAAATTTGACAGATATTAACAAGCAAATAATCCCTGAAAGATATAGGTAAATAATAATTATATATATATATACATATATATATATATATATGTGTATATATATATATATATTTTTTTTTTTTTGTCCTTTTTGTGACAGGCCGCACTGTGCTCAGCCAGTGAGCGCATCCCACCGGCCATCCCTATATAGGATCCGAACCCGCGGTGGGAGCGCTGCTGCACTCCCAGTGCCGCACTCTCCCGAGTGTGCCACGGGCTCAGCCCAAATAATAATACTTTTAAAGTTGATGGCAGAAGATAAGAATTTCAATTATCTTATTTATTTTTAATGCTAGTGACCTGTAAAGCCAGGGCTTACAGACCCCTTGAGTCCATTGCACAGATAGGGTCACAAACCCTCCACATGCAGGTCTGTGAGCTAGGTAATAGGAAAAAAAGGTTCTGGGAGCCTTGGGTATAAAAAAATGAACGGGTTTTATTCAGATCTAGGAGCAACTGTCCTAGTGTCTTCTCCAAGAGTTCTGAGAAGCACTGTGGATCAGAGCTTTAATCTTTTATACTTAAGTCCACAACCCTAGACCCCTGGGTGCCCATACACAATTACATTAAGTAGTAACAAGGAACACCTGAGGATATTTACAGCAAATGCTGGGCAAGATTCTGAACATCTGAGGAGCCCTGACCACTTTCCTATTTTTCTCAACATGACCTAAGACAGCATTATCCTGTGCTCTCAAGAGTTCTTATTGATGAAAGTTGTTTAGTTCCATTCCGTGAAGGGCATTAGCAAATGTCTTACACCTGTCTACAGAGAACGTGGTTAGCACTTGAAAGACTGCGCCTAAAATGGCCGATCTTCTACTTGCCAAGAGAGATCTTCAATGTTACTATTAGAAATCATGAAACCTAAGAGCATGTATGTGAGCATCCTTAACGCCCAGCAAATGTCTAATCCTTTTAATTAATCTCTTGTTGACTCCCCCAACTAACTGAATTCTCCTTAGCACTTGCTTCAGACCTTTTTCAGATAATGGTCATGGTTACACACCTTGTGCACATACTAAAAATCACTGACGTGTACAGTTTAAAATGTTGAGTTTTTAGTATTGGAATTATATCTTAATTTTTAAAGAGAGGTAGGAATCCAAGATACAGACTACAGTTCATCAATTCATAAGTCAGTGACTTTTTAGAAAGCATAAAAATATTTCAATACCTCTTCCACAATCATAAGCCCCTACAGGCTCTGGTGCAAGAGGTTTGGCAGGTGCCTCAACAGTTTTCATTTTAGCTAGCACCAGAGGTGATCCTGACATAGGTGGTCCACAAGGCACCTTTAGAAAAAAACCATCTGTGCTCAAAAGTACCAATTTTTATCAAACTTTAGGAAATACTAAATATTTTTGCAGGAATAAAAAAGAATTCCCAATCATAAGAACAGGAGTGGAAAGAGGGAAGGACAAGCGATGGAATTGTAGAGGGCACCATGCTCACTTATAAACTAATGTGTGTTTATGAGTTCATTACTGCTTATTGATTAATAGGATTTTATTATCAGGGATTGAATGTTTACATAAAAACAGAGTCTATTCAGAGAGATTACTTTGACTCAAAATAAGTGACGTTAACGAGAAATTTTAGACAAAAGCTTATATGCTCATGAGGAAGTTATGTGTTGGCAAGCAGGCCTTTTTCCCCCTAAAACTATACCATATAGATGGGTTTTTACTTTCTCCTGCCTAGAACCAGCTCTGTTTTTGAGGTCTGAGAGACACAGATCTGACATTTAAAGTTCTGTGAAATATTGACTCTAAAACCTTCACCAAGTAACTAAGAAAGTCATTACATGCTTAATAGACTTTGGTCATGAGGCCTTCATTCCCTGAAGATAAAAGAAAATAATCTATACAGATTAATGTGCACCAGGCCTGGCAGATCTGAAGCTAGTAATAAGACTTCTAGTGAAAGCTTGGTGTAACTAAGTGGGGTTATTTGAATTACATGTTATGTAAATTTATCTTAGAACACATTTAAACAAGTAATGGAACTGCTTTCTCTTTATTTTTTGCCGTGTAGGTGAATTGCAATTTAATCTTCTAATACCATTACAAAAGAAATGGAGGAAGATACATATTCCTGCTAATACTAATGTTAGGGCCATTAAGTTATTAATTACATATCTAGAGTATATTTAAATTGTTGCTAGCTTACTTATGTGTGGCAAAGATATAATTC